>NC_056730.1:770211965-770301965 GCF_019279795.1 Protopterus annectens | reverse complement strand
TCTCCTCTTCCATGACGTCAGGTCATCAGGGGTATAAAACATGCAGCCGATGCCATTTTATTCAGTTTTTCTTGCCCAAGATGTCAGGTGCCCCCCAAATGGGGAGCAAAAAAAAAAAAAAAAAATATATATATATATATAAATAAACAGAAAGTACAGTTGTGTACCTACCATAAATGTAGATGTTCAAGTGTACTCACTGTTGCAGTCATTACTCTTGGGTTATCCTGCTGGCAAGCTACCCGCAGTCAGCCTGAATTCCAAAGTCCTGGTCCAGCATCGGTTGCTGTTGCCTCTTCCCTGACGTCAGTGTGCCAGGGGTATAAAAGATGCAGCCGATGCCATTTTCTTCAGTTTTTCTTGCCCCAGATGTCAGGTGCCCCCAAAAGGGTAGGCTAAAAATTCTGCTTATAAAAAAGCATGCATAAAACATAAACATTACCTTCATCTACAAGCAAATACACCACATAGGTTGTATAGAATAGAGAAGTACAGGTAAGTCCCAGCAATGAAAGGGTGATGGTGGGAGGGTAACCTGGACTGCAACAGTGAATACACTTGAACATCTACATTTATGGTAGGTACACAACTGTACTATGTTCATCATGTTTCACTGTTGCAGTCATTACTCTTGGGTTGAATCCCAAAGCTGAGGTTGGGAGGCTGGGCCTAAATAGAATTAGGAGTGGCTATAAGGCCCTGCAGAAAGTACAGTTGTGTACCTACCATAAATGTAGATGTTTGAGTGTATTCACTGTTGCAGTCATTACTCTTGGGTTATCCTGCTGGCGGGCTACCCGCAGTCGGCCAGAATTCCAAAGTCTAGGTCCCGCGTTGGTTGCTGTCACCTCTTCCCTGACGTCAGTGCACCAGGGGTATAAAAGATGCAGCCGACGCCATTTTCTTCAGTTTTTCTTGCCCCAGATGTCAGGTGCCCCAAATAGGTAGGCTGAAAAATATATCAATAAGAAATGCATACACAAAAATAACATTTCCTTCATCTACAAGCAAATACACCAAAAAGGTTGTATAGGATAGAGAAGTGCAGATAAGTCCTAGCAAACATAAGGGGGATGGTGGGTGGGTAACCTGGACTGCAACAGTGAATACACTCAAACATCTACATTTATAGTAGGTACACAACTGTACTATGTTCATCGTGTTTCACTGTTGCAGTCATTACTCTTGGGTTGAATCCCAAAGCTGAGGAAGGGTGTCTGGGCTAAATAGGATTAGGAGAGGCTATGAGGCCCCTGCAGAACTGCAGCGGCGAAGCCTGCTTTGGACTTAGAGTAGAGAGGCAAGTGGTAGTGCTTTGTTAAGGCATGCACTGAACTCCAAGTTGCAGCCTCTAAGATTTCTTTGGTTGGTACTCCCCTGAGGAAGGCTGCTGAAGTGGCTGCTGCTCTGGTGGAATGAGGCTTAATGCCCTTAGGCACTGATTTGCCATGTTGAGAATAGCAGAAACGGATGCAATGGCCTATCCATTTGGAAATAGTCTGTTTTGAGATAGCCTTTCCTTATGATCCTGCAGCATATGACACTAAAAGTTGCTCAGTCTTTCTGAAAGCTTTAGTTCTGTCAAAGTAGAAGTGTAACTGCCTGTGCATGTCCAAAGAATGCAAAATTTTCTCACCCTTGTTCTGTGGATTTGGTTAAAAGGTAGCCAAGTGAATGGTTTGATTGAGGGCCATACTGGACACCACCTTAAGCATAAATGTAGGGTTTGTACTCAGAGAAACCCTGTCTGGATGAAAAATGACGAAAGGTTCCACAGCCATGAGTGCTTGTAACTCCGAGACTCGCCTTACAGAGGTTATGGCTAGGAGCAGAGCTGTTTTCCAGCATAAGAATTTAATATCTGCTGTTGATGCTAGCTTGAAAGGAGGCAGTGTGAGTTTTTCCAAAACAACATTGAGGTCTCAGGCCGTAATTGGTGCTCTCCTTGGAGGCCTAATGTTTTTGGCCCCTCTGAGGTACTGCCTTATTAAAGGATGAGAAAAGGTAGGTGGATCCATATTGTAATGTGCAAAAATGGCAGAGGCACGAATCTTAATTGATGAGAAAGAAAGGCCTTTGTTCAGCATCTCAGTCAGGTACTGTAAAATCTGAGGAATGTTTGGTACAGACATGTCAATGCCTTGTTCCTGGTTCCAAGCACAGAATCTCTTCCATTTTTCTGCATAAGATTTTCTGGTACTGGGCCTCCTGACCTCCAAGATAACATCCATAATAGCTTTTGAAAGAGGAGTGTTCTGAATGGCTACATTATCCGCCATGCTGCCACATTTAAGGTCACGAGTTGGCTGTGCAGGATCTGACTATCTTGTTGGGTCAGCAAGTGAGATGTTTGAGGCAATATCCATGCTGGGCCTTGAGTCAAGCTCTTTAGGAATGGGTACCAGTGCTGGCGTGGCCAGTCTGGTGCAATCAGAATCATTTTTAGCTTCTCTTGTCTGACCTTTAGGAGTACTCTGGGAAGGAGAGGTAGTGGGGGAAAAGCATATACTGTTAGATTTTTCCAGCTGAATGATAGGGCGTCCACTTTCCATGCTTACTTGTGGTAAATCCTTGTGCAAAATCTCTGCAATTGACAGCTGTGAGGGGAGGCAAATAGATCTATGTCTGGGCATCCCCATTTCCTTATTATCATCCTGAAGACTTGTGGATCCAGTTTCCATTTGTGGGAATCCATGAGGTTTCTGCTTAGTTCGTCTGCCAGGGTATTTGTTTTTCCTGGCAGGAATTGTGCTTGCAGGTGAACTTGAAAGGCCAATGCTGTGTCCCATAACATCATTGCTTGTCTGCAGAGGGGGTAGGAATGAGTACCTCCCTGCTTGTTTATGTACCACATGACCGTAGTGTTGTCTGTCTTTATCAGTAATTGTCCTGGATGAAGCAGGTCCTTGAAAGCTGTCAGGGCATTTTGAACAGCTAGCATCTCTTTTTGATTGGTGTGAAGATGCATCTGGTTTGCAGGCCATGTGCCCTGAATACATTTTCCTGCCATATGAGCCCCCCAGGCATAATCTGATGTATCCATTGTCAGTGTCTGTCTGGCTGTGGGTAAACTGAATGGCAGACCCTTGTTGTGGTGACAGGCTTTTGCTCACCATCGAAACTCCTGTTGTAGGCAGGGAATGAGTGCAATTACAGTCTCCAGGCTGTGGCAATGCTGAGTCCAAACACTTTTCAGATACCATTGTAGTTTCCTCATATGCAGTCTGGCATATGGAATTAGTAGAATGCAGGATGCCATGAAACCCAAGGCCTGCAGGATTTTCCTTGCAGGTAAGTGGGCTTTTGTTGCCAATTTCTTGAAGTAAGTAGTCAGTTGTTTTTGTTTGTCTGGCGTGAGATAAGCCATCTGGGCAGTTGTATTTAAGCTTGCACCCAGGAATATTATCTCTTGAGAGGGCACTAGTTTTCATTTCTTTTCATTTACTGTGTACCCTAGGCCAATTAGTAATCTTTTTACAAACGCCATATGCTTCAGAAGAGTGTCTTTGTTCTCTGCTTGAATTAGGCAGTCGTCCAAGTAGGGATATATTTAAATTCCTTTTTGTCTGCAAAATGCAATTACTGGTGCCAGGCATTTTGTAAAGACCCTGGGCGCAGTAGATAAGCCAAAGGGCAGTGCAGAGAATTGGTAATGCATTGAGCCAGCTATGAATCTGAGGTATCTTCTGCAAGATTGCCTGATTGGGACATGCAGGTATGCCTCTTTTAGGACCAAAGTTACTAGCCAAGCCTTCTTGCCCAACATGGGCAGTAGCTGCTGAAGAGTCAACATCTTGAATTTTGGAACTTCCAGAAATGTATTTAGTATAGACAGGTCCGGAATTGGTCTCCATTTTCTGTCCTTCCTGGGTACTAAAAAAAGTCTGGAGTAAAATCCTTACCCCTGCTCTTGTTGTAGTACTTGCTGAATGGCCCTCATGTCCATGAGGGCTATAATTTGTTTTTGTGCCTCTGCCCATTGATTGTGTGGCAGGTCTGTCATGCCCTTTGACCTTGATAGAGTGTGAAAATGGAACCTGTAGCCTTGGGACACTATGTTCAGAACCCATTTGTCTTGGGTAACCATTTACCAATTTGATGAAAAAAGTGCTAGTTTTCTCCCTAAGGGGGCTCTCAAAAGAAAACTGCTTGGACCTGGTAGAGGAAAGTCATTGGGACTGTTTCCTGTAAGGCTGTGATTTGTCTTCTCCACTTTTGTAGGTAGGAGCACCCCATTGTTTAGGCCTGTAGGAGCCTTGGGGCTGAGATCTGCCTCTGGGATGCCTGTATCTGCCTCTTTGTGGTCTGTCTGAGTCTGGAAAGGACCAATTTTTAGAAGGCCAGTTCCTGCTAAACCTGGGTGGCTGTACCTGTAAGAAATCCTTGACTGTCTGCATGAATTTTGCTTTATCCTCCATTTTTTTCAACACCTCTTCTGCTTTAGTACCAAAGTATCATGCTGTAATGGTGCATCTAATAATTTTGCTTTAACATGATCAGGCAGATTTTGTTCCTTTACCCAAGCATGCCTTCTAATAACAGAACCTGTAACAGCGGCCCTGCAAGAGGCCTCCAGTGAATCATAACCACATTGCAAAGTATGCTTTCCCACTTGTTCAGTTGCATGCAATAAATCCTGCAATTCCTTGTTCTCTGAACATTCAGTATTTGTCAACATTTTCTGTTTAAGTAGTGACATTAAATATTGCTGATATTTAAGCACATGAAATTGACAATTGAAAGCCCTTATGGCCAGGGTGGCAGAAGTGTATACCTTTTTCCCCCATCTGTCTAGAGCCCTGGAATCCCTATCAGAGGGGAAAGGGTTTTTTGAAGTGGAAGCCTTAACACCCTTGGGACCCTGAGATATAGTTTCTGGGTCAGCAGCAGGGTTTTTATATAGGAATTTATGAGAATCCGGGACCCTGTAGTATCTGTCTGGCTTAGCAGGTGCAGGGGGTAAAGATTCAGGGGACAGTCCGGACTCTGCAAATACATCATCTACAATGTCTAGGACAGGTGAAATGGCAAGGGGTCTGTGCTGAGGAAGAAGCAGGAAGTCTCTGAGCCTTTTCTTAGACTCAGAATATGATTGGCTCTCCCAGTGGAAATGCTCCCTCATAGTATTCAGTGTTTCCCCAAAAGAATTGTCCTCAGGAGGAGAGGCTGAAGGAATGGATTCTTCAGCACCAGAATCCTCATAGGGAAGCATGGAGTAATCCTGTTCAGAAGAGGAATCAGAAGAAATAGATACCTGATCAGAAGAGTCATACTCTCTCTCTTGCCTAGGCCTCTTATCAGGAGGGGGATGTGAGCCCCTGATCAAAGTAATTAGGTCTTCGGCCATTTTGAGCATCTGTTTTTTAGGCAATGGAAGTCTGAATAGGAGAATGCTGTACTTGTTTCTTTGTCTTTAGAGCTGCTTTGGTCTTTGTCTTTGAAGCTGAGGATGGATTAATATATAGTTGTGTAGGTCTGAAGACACCCTCAGAAGCCGATGCCTGCTCAGCGGCTCCGGACCCATCTGAGGAATTTATATCCAAGTGTCCAATACCTTGAGTTTCCAGAGGCCCAGTGAGCTCCACGTGGGAGTTGGTAGCTGCCTGTGGCTATGAGGTAGTGGGCGCTAGGGGCTGCGAAAGCACCTCACTGAGAACAGGCGAACCGGTGACTGGCCTAGAAGAGGCTTCGTCATCGGTTTTGGACCTTGGATGCCTATCCTTGTCCTTGTGTTTTTTGTAAACTCCGGTTGTCAGCTGTTCCACGGGCATCATATAATTAAATCTTCGGCCAAAGTAATGAAAAGCAAAATCGAACCGACACTTGATAGTGCGTTGGTTGAATCTAGCACAAAACCGACAGCTAGCAACGTTGTGATCAGGGCCTAGGCAAGGATTACAGTAAGAGTGAAAATCCTTTTGAGGTATTTGCTTCCCACAAGAAATATGATTGTTAACTTTTTCTGACATCGGTCTGGAGCAAGAAAAAAGTTTCCCCAATGGGGTACTTAGCTTTAATGAAGACTTCGGTTCTGAAATTCAGATTTGAAAATCTCAGGAGTCGGCCAACCGGCACTTGCGAACTGCTTTTGCTTTGGGCACCGCGTGGCAAGAAAGACTGAAGAAAATGGCGTTGGCTGCATCTTTTATACCCCTGGCGCACTGATGTCAGGAAAGAGGCGACAGCAACCGATGCCGGACCTAGACTTTGGAATTCTGGTTGACTGCAGGTAGCCTGCCAGCAGGATAACCCAAGAGTAATGACTGCAACAGTGAAACAAGAACATCTGCAGTGGCAAAGCCTGCTCTGGATTTAGAGTAAAGAGGTAAGTGGTAGTGCTTTGCAAAGCAGGGTTGTGAGGATGGCTTAATGGTTAAGCTGTTAGCCTTACAAACACAAGGTAAAGGGTTTGAGCCTCACAAGGGATAATTGGCTATACTTAAAATGGCTCGCAAGGGCAGTTAGCTTAGTATTAATCTATGAACCTATGAAAGTGTGCACTGAAGTCCAAGTTGCAGCCTCCAAAATATCCTTGGTTGGTACTCCTCTGCGGAAGGCTGCTGAAGTAGCTGTAATGCCCTTAGGCACTGATTTGCCATGTTGTGAATAGCAGAAACGAATACAATGACCTATCAATTTTTAAATAGTCTGCTTTGAAATAGCCTTTCCCTGTGATCCTGCAGCATATGCTACTAAAAGTTGCTCAGTCTTTCTGAAAGCTTTTGTTTTGTCCAAGTAGAATGGTAGCTGTGTGTGTATGTCCAAAGAATGCAGAAGTCTCTCCCCTTTATTCTGTGGGTTTGGATAAAAGGTAGGCAAATGAATGGTTTGGTTAAGAGCCACACTGGACACTACCTTAGGCATAAATGTTGGGTTTGTCCTTAGAGAAACCCTGTCCAGATGGAAAATAATAAAAGGTTCCGCAACCATTAATGCTTGTAACTCTCAGACTCTTCTTGCTGAAGCTATTGCTAGGAGCAGAGCTGTTTTCCATGATAAGAATTTTATCTAGGCTGTATTGGCTTGCTCAAAAGGAGGCAGTGTTAGCTTTTCCAAGACAAAATTGAGGCCCCATGTAGGTATTGGTACTCTCCTTTGAGGTCTTATGTTTTTGGCCCTTCTGAGGTACTGCCTTAGCAGTGGATGTGAAAAAATAGGTGGGTCCGTACTGTAATGAGCTGCAATGGCAGAGGCATGGATCTTAATTGATGAGAAGGATAGGCCTTTGTCCAGCATCTCAGTTAGGTATTGTAAAATCTGAGGTATATTTGGTACAAGCATGTCAATTCCTTGTGCCTGGTTCCAAGCACAGAATCTCTTCCATTTTTCTGCATAAGATTTTCCGGTGCAGGTTCCTCCTGGCCTCCAAAATAACATCCATAACTGCTTTAGAGAGAGGTGTGTTTTGAGTGGTTATATTATCCACCATGCAGCCAGATTTAGGGTTCTGAGTTGGCTGTGCAGGATCTGAGTGTTTTGTTGGGTCAGTAGATGAGGAATTTGAGGTAACGTCCAGGCTGGGCCTTGAGACAAGCTCTTTAGGATTGGATACCAGTACTGGCGTGGCCAGTCTGGGGCAATCAGTATCATTTTTGGCTTCTCTTGTCTGACCTTTAGGAATACCTTGGGGAGGACAGGCAGTGGAGGAAAGGCATATACTGTAAGGGTTTTCCAGCTGAATGATAGAGCATCCACTTTCCATGCTTGTTTGTGATAAGTCCTTGTGCAGAATCTCGGTAGTTGGCAGTTGTGAGGGGAGGCAAATAGATCTATGTCTGGGCATCGCCATTTCCTTGTTATCATGCTGAAGACTTGTGGATCTAGTTTCCACTCGTGAGGGTCCATGAGGTTTCTGCTTAGTTCATCTGCCAGAGTATTTGTCTTTCCTGGAAGGAATTGTGCTTGCAGGTGCACTTGATAAGTCAATGTTGTGTTCCACAAAGTCATGGCTTGTCTGCAGAGGGGGTAGGAATGTGTGCCTCCTTGCTTGTTTATGTACCACATGACTGTAGTATTCTCCGCCTTTATCAGCAGTTGTCCTGGATGGAGTAGATCCTTGAAGGCTGTTAGGGCATTCAGTACAGCTAGCATCTCTTTTTGATTGATATGAAGATGCATTTGGCTTGCGGGCCATGTGCCCTGAATACATTTTCCTGCCATGTGGGCCCCCCGGGCATAATCTGATGCATCTGTTGTTAGTGTTTGCCTGGCTGTGGGTAAAGTGAATGGCTGTCCTTTGTTGTGGTGACAGGCCTGTGCCCACCATCAAAACTCCTGTTGCAGGCAGGGAATGAGGGTAATTAATGTTTCCAGGCTGTGGCAATGTTGAGTCCAGACACTTTTTAGATACCATTGTAGCTTCCTCATATGCAGTCTGGCATATGGAATTATCAGAATGCAGGATGCCATGAAGCCCAAAGCCTGAAGAATTTTTCTTGCAGATAACTGGGTCTTTGTTGTCATCTTTTCGAAGTAAGAAGTCAGATGCCTTTGTTTGTCTGGTATGAGATAAGCCATCTGGGCAGTTGTATTTAAGCTTACACACAGGAATATTATCTCTTGAGAGGGTACTAGTTTTGATTTCTTTTCATTTACTGTGAACCCTAGGCAAATTAGTAATGTTTTTACAAACGCCAGATGCTTCAGTTGAATGTCTTTGTTCTCTGCTTGAATAAGGCAGTCGTCCAAGTAGGGATATATTTTAATTCCTCTTTATCTGCAAAATGCAATTACTGGTGCCAGGCATTTTGTGAAGACCCTGGGCGCAGTAGATAAGCCAAAGGGCAGTGCAGTGAATTGGTAGTGCGTTGAGCCTGCTATGAATCTGAGGTATCTTCTGCAAGATTGTCTGATTGGGACATGCAGGTATGCCTCTTTGAGGTCCAAAGTTACCAGCCAAGCCTTCTTGCCTAGCATGGGCAGAAGCTGCTGCAGCGTCAACATTTTGAATTTTGGAACATCCAGAAAAGTGTTT
The DNA here is from genome assembly GCF_019279795.1 of Protopterus annectens. Classification (NCBI taxonomy): domain Eukaryota; kingdom Metazoa; phylum Chordata; order Ceratodontiformes; family Protopteridae; genus Protopterus; species Protopterus annectens. The sequence goes on along the minus strand of NC_056730.1, from coordinate 770,292,991 downwards.
AGAATAGACAGGTCCAGTATTGGTCTCCAGGCTTTGTCCTTTCTGGGTACCAAGAAAAGTCTTAAGTAAAATCCTTGTCCCTGCTCTTGCTGTGGTACTTGCTGAATAGCCCTCATGCCCATGAGGGATGAAACTTGCTTTTATGCCTCTGCCCAATGATTGTGTGGCAGGTCTGGCATACCTTTTGTCTTTGGAAGGGTGTGAAAGTGGAACCTGTAGCCCTGAGAGACTATATTCAAGACCAATTTGTCCTGGGTGATCATGTGCCAATTTTGTGAAAAAAGTGCTAGCTTTCCCCCTAAGGGTGCTGCCAAAAGATAAGTGCTTGACATTGGCAGAGGAAAGTCATTGGGACAGTTTCCTATATGACTGTGATTTGTCTTCTCTGCTTTTGGAGGTAGAAGCACCCCATTGTTTAGGCCTGTAAGAGCCTTAGGGCTGGGGTCTCCCTCTAGGGTGTCTGTCTGACACTGGAAAGGACCAATTCTTTGAAGGCCAGTTCCTGCTAAATCTGGGTGGCTGTACCTGTAAGAAATTCTTTACTGTCTGCATAGATTTCACTTTATCCTCCATTTTTTTAACACCTCTTCTGCCTTAACACCAAACAAAGTATCATGCTGTAATGGAGCATCCAATAATTTTGCTTTAACATGATCAGGCAGATTCTGTTCCTTTAACCAAGCATGCCTTCTAATGACAGAGCCTGTAACAGCAGCCCTGCAAGAGGCCTCCAGTGAATCAAAACCACATTGCAAAGTATGCTTTCCCACTTGTTCAGCTGCATGCAATAAATCCTGCATTTCCTTATTATCAGAACCTTCGTAACTTGTCAACATTTTCTGTTTTAGCAGTGACATTAAGTATTGCTGATATTTAAGCATATGAAACTGACAATTTAAAGCCCTTACAGCCAAGGTAGCAGAGGTGTAAACCTTTTTCCCCCATCAGTCCACTGCTCTAGAATCCCTATCAGAGGGGACAGGTTTTTTTGCAGTGGAAGCCTTGACCCCTTTGGGACCCTGAGATATAGCTTCTGGGTCAGTAGCAGGGTTTTTATATAGAAATTTATGAGAATCTGGAACCCTGTAGTACCTGTCTGGCTTAACGGGTGCAGGGGGTAAAAAGTCAGGAGATAGGCTGGACTCTGAAAATACATAATCTATAATGTCTAGAACATGTGGAATAGTAAGAGGTCTGTGCTGAGGCAGTAAAAGAAAGTCTCTGAGCCTTTTCTTAGATTCTGAGTAATCTTGGCTCTCCCAGTGAAAATGCTCCCTCATGGTATGTAGGGTTTCCCCAAAAGAATAATCCTCAGGAAGAGAGGCTGAAGGAATAGATTCTTCAGCATCAGAATCCTCATAGGGAGGAAGAGAGTATCCCTGTTCTGAAGAGGAGTCAGAGGAAATGGAAACCTGATCAGAAGAATCATATTCAGTGTCTTGCCTAGGCCTCTTATCAGGAGAGGGATGGGAACCCCTGATCAAAGTAATTAGGTCTTCAGCAATTTTAAGCATCTGTTTCTTAGGCATGGAAGACTGTCCAGGAGAATGCTGTACTTGTTTCTTTGGCTTTAAGGCTGTTTTAGTCTTTGCCTTGGAAGCTGAGGTTGGCTTGACATATAACTGTGTAGGTCTGAAAACACCCTCAGAAGCCGATGCCTGCTCAGTAGCTCCGGACCCATCTGAGGGAATAGTTTCTGATTGTCCAATACCATGAGTATCCAGAGGCCTATTTGACTCCGTGTGGGAGTCGGAAGTGGCCTGTGGCTCTGAGGTAGCAGATGTCAGGGGCTGTGAAAGCGCCTCACTGAGAACCGGCGATTGGCCTAGCGGAGGCCTCGTCGTCAGTTTTGGATCTTGGATGCCTGTCTTTTTCCTTTTCCTTGCGCTTTTTATGAACTCCGGTCGTCGGCTGTTCCAATGGCATTATATAATTAAACCTTCGGCCAAAGTAATGAAAGGCAAAATCGTACCGACGCTTAATAGTGCGTTGGTTAAATCTAGCACAAAACCGACAGCTAGCTATGTCGTGGTCAGGGCCTCGGCAAGGAATACAGTAAGAATGAAAATCCTTATGAGGTATTTGCTTCCCACAAGAAATACAATTGTTAACTTTGTCTGACATCAGTCTGGAGCAAGAAAAAAGTTTCCCCACTGGGGTACTTAGCTTTATTGAAGACTTCGGATCTGAAATTCGATTTCGAAAATCTCAGGAGTCGGCTGACCGGCACTTGTGAACTGCTTTTGCTTCAGGCACCGCGCAGCAAGAAAGACTGAAGAAAATGATGTCAGCTGCATCTTTTATACCCCTGGCGCACTGACGTCAGGGAAGAGGCAACAGCAACTGACGCTGGATCAGGACTTTGGAATTCAGGCCGACTGTGGGTAGCCTGCCAGCAGGATAACCCAAGAGTAATGACTGCAACAGTGAAACATGATGAACATCTATATATAAATGCACTTTTGGAAACATAAACTTTACCTTCATCTAAAAGCAAATACACCACAAAGGCTTTAGTGTATAGTGAAGGAAAGAAAAGGTATAGAAAGGGGGACGGTGGGTGGGTAACCCAGACTGCAACAGTGAATACACTCGAACATCTACAGTTATGGTAAGTGTACACAACTGTACTATGTTCTTTGTATTTCACTGTTGCAGTCATTACATTTGGGTAGAATCCCAAAGCTATGGATGGGAGGATGGAACTAAACAGCATTAGGAGTGGCTATAAAGCCCTGCAGAACTGCAGTGGCAAAGCCTGTCCTGGATTTGGAGAAGAGAGGCAAATGATAATGCTTTGTGAATGTATGAACAGAGCTCCAAGTAGCAGCTTCTAGAATGTCTTTGGTTGGAACCCCTCTGAGAAAAGCTGCTGAAGTAGAGGCAGCCATGGTGGAATGTGATCTGATCCCCTAGGGCACAGGTTTACCATGGTGCAAGTAGCAGAAACGAATGCAGTGGCTTATCCACTTAGAAATAGTCTGCTTTGATATAGCCTTCCCCTCTGACCCTGCAGCAAATGCTACCAGTAGTAGCTCAGACTTTCTTAGAGATTTGGTCCTGTTAAAGTAGAATCTTAGTTGTCTGTGTACATCCAATGAATGCAGAATCCACTCCCCCTTGTTCTGCGGATTTGGGTAAAATGTTGGCAGGTGAATGGTCTGGTTAAGAGCCACACTGGATACTACCTTAGGCATAAAAGAAGGCTTGGTCCTAAGGGACACCCTATCCAGGTAAAATATAATAAATGGCTCCATTGCCATGAGAGCCTGTAGTTCTGAAACCCTTCTTGCTGAAGTGACTGCCAAGAGAAAAGCTGTTTCCAAGATAGAAATTTTATATCCGCAGTAGCTGCTGGTTCAAAAGGAGGCAGGGCGGGTTTTTCCAGTACAAAATTGAGGTCCCATGCAGGAGTTGGTGATCTTTTGGGAGGCCTTACATTTCTGGCCCCTCTAAGATACTGTTTAAGCAGAGGATGAGAAAATAGGGGAGGCTCTGTGTTGTAATGAGCTGAGATGGCAGAGGCATGGATTTTTATTGATGAAAAAGATAGGCCCTTGTCAAGCATCTCAGTCAAATATTGTAAAATCTGAGGAAGATTTGGCTTTGCTGTGTCTGTTCCTTGTGTTTGGTTCCAAGCACAGAATCTCTTCCATTTATCAGCATAAGATTTTCTAGTACTAGGCCTTCTGGCTTCCAAAATGACATCCATCACAGATTTACTGAGAGGTGTTGTTTGCATAATTAATTGATCAGCCATGCTGCAAGATTCAGAGTTTGGAGCTGAGTGTGCAGAATTTGATTGTTCTGCTGAGACAGTAGATGAGGTATTTGAGGCAAGTACCATGGAGAAAGTTGAGACATATTCCTTAGAAGTGGGTACCAGTGCTGGCGAGGCCAGTCCGGAACAACTAGGATCATTTTTTGTTTTTTCCTGTCTGACTTTTAGTAAGACCTTGGAGAGTAGAGGCAGTGGGGGAAATGCATAGACTGATAGGTTTTTCCAGCTGAAGGATAGGGCATCCACTTTCCATGGTTCTTGTGCAGAATTTGTCCAACTGATAACTTTGGAGAGAGCCAAATAGATCTATGTCTGGGCTCCCCCATTTTTGTGTTAACATGCTGAAGATTTGTGTATCCAGTTTCCATTCATGTGGGTCCATACAATTTCTGCTTAGGTCGTCTGCCAGAGTATTTTGTTTTCCTGGCAGCTTGAAGATGTATTTGATAAGTCAAGGCTGTGTTCCACAAGGCTATGGCTAGTCTGCAAAGGGGGTAGGAATGTGTACCCCCCTGCTTGTTTATGTACCACATAACTGTGGTGTTGTCCATCTTTATCAGTAGTTGTCCTGGATGAAGTAAGTCCTTGAAGGCTGTCAGAGCATTCTGAACAGCTAGCATCTCTTTCTGGTTGATATGCAGATGCATTTGGTTTGGGCTCCATTTGCCCTGAATGCATCTCCATGCCAGGTCGGCCCCCCAAGCATAGTCTGATGCATCTGTAGTTAGGGTTTGGGTGGTAGGGGGTAGAGTGAATGACAGTCCCTTGTTTCAGTGACATGTCTCTGCCCACCAAAAAAACTGCTGTTGTAGGCAGGGAATGAGAGGAATCATTGTTTCCAGACTGTGACAATATTGACTCCATAAACTTTTTAGGTACCATTGAAGTTTCCTCATATGCAGTCCTGCATATGGAATTAGTAGAATGCAGGATGCCATGAGCCCCAAATCCTGCAGAATTTGTCTTGCAGATAACTGGGTTTTTGTTGCCATTTGTTTGAAGTATGTTGTCAGTTGCCTTTGTTTGTCTGGCATGAGGTAAGCCATCTGGGCAGCTGTATTCAAGCTTGCACCCAGGAATGTAATTATTTGAGAGGGTACCACTTGTGATTTATTTTCTTTTATGGTGTACCCTAGGCATGCTAGAAGCCTTCTTACAAATGCCAGATGTTGAAGAAGAGTGTCCTTGTCCTCTGCTTGAATGAGACAGTAGTCCAGATAAGGATACATTTGAATGCTTCTTTGTCTGCGGAATGTCATTACTGGTGCCAGGCACTTTGTAAAGACCCTGGGTGCATTAGATAAACCAAAGGGCAGTGCAGAGAATTGGTAATGCAAAAAACCTGCTTTGAAGCAGAGGTATCTTCTGCATGATTCTGTTATTGGGATATGCAGGTATGCCTCTTTTAAGTCTAGAGTTACTAACCAAGCATTCTTGCCTAGCATAGGCAGTAGCTGTTGTAAAGTCAGCATTTTGAATGTTGGAATGTCCAGGCACATGTTCAAATCGATAAGTCCAGTATTGAATGCCATGAGATGTCTTTTCTGGGTACCAGGAAAAGTCTTGAATAAAAACCTTGTCCTTTTTCCTTTTCTGGTACCAGTTAAATAGCCCCCATATCCATGAGGGACATGACTTGTTTCTGGGCCTCTGCCCACTGGTTTTGGGACAGATCCAGCTATCCATTTGGAATTGGCAAAGTATGGAAATGAAATCTGTACCCCTGGGATACTATGTTTAATAGCCACTTGTCCTGGGTAATTAACTGCCAATTTTGAGCATGAAGTGCTAATTTTCCCCCCAAGGGGGCTGCCAAAAGTTAAGTGCTTGGTGATGGTAGAGGAAAGTCATTGAGACTGCTTACTGTAGGGTTGTGCTTTGTTTCCTCCAGTTTTGGAGGTGTAGGCACCCCATTGCTTTGACCTGTAAGAACCCTGTGATTGGTATCTGGAGCCTTTTGATACCTGGATTTGCCTTGAGTGGCTCTGTTGGACACAGGAAAGGACCAAATTTTAGTAGGCCAGTGTCTACTGAACCAGGGTGGCTGCACCTGCAAGAAATTTTTTACAGTTTGCATAGATTTAGCTTTGTCTTCTATTTTCTTTAAAACCTCTTCTGCCTTATTACCAAACAAAGTATCATGCTGCAAAGGGGCATCCAACAATTTAGCTTTAACATGATCAGGCATATTTTGCTCCTTGAGCCAGGCATGCCTTCTAATCACAGATCCAGTAATGGCATCCCTACAAGAGACCTCCAAGGAATCAAAACCACATTGCAAAGTATGCTTTCCAACCTGTTCTGCTGAATGCAATAATTCCTGTAACTCTTTTATTTTCCACACAATCAGAAATCAACATCATTTTCTGTTTCAGTAAGCCCATAACATGCTGTTGATATTTAAGCATATGAAACTGGCAGTTTAAGGCCCTGATTGCCAAGGTTGCAGATGTATAAACCTTCTTTCCCCATCTATCCAGCACCCTGGAATCTCTGTCAGAGGGGTTAGGATTTTTGGCTGTAGAGGCCTTCACACCCTTAGGACCCTAAGAAATAGTCTCAAAAACAGAAGCAGGATTTTTGAATAGAAATTTGTGGGAGCCAGGAACCCTGTAATATCATTCTGACTTACTAGGAGCTGGAGGCAGGGAATCAGGAGCCATGCTTGATTCCAAAAACACATCATCAACAATGTCTAATACAGGAGGTATTGCCAAAGGCTATGCTGAGGAAGAAGAAGGAAGTCCCTAAGCCTCTTTTTTGATTCAAAGAAGTCCTGACTCTTCCAGTGAAAATGTTCGCTTAAAGTATGCAAAGTCTCTCCAAAAGAGTAATCCTCAGGAGGAGGTGCAGATGGGATGGATTCCTCTGCATCAGAATCCTCATAGGGTGGAATAGAAAATTCCTGATCAGAAGAAATGGAAACCTGATCTGAAGATTCATAATCAGTGCCTTGCCTAGGCTTCTTAGCATGGGGGGGGGGGGTTGGGAACCCCTGTTCAAGGTAATTAAATCCTCAGCCATTTTGATCAACTGTTTTTTAGGCATAGGGGTCTGAGCACATGGCTCATGCATCAGTTTTTTAGACATAGAAGACGTTGTTGACCTTGTTTTTGAGGCTGGCATCAGTTTAATATAAAAATGTTGAGGCCTGAAAACACCCTCAAAAGTCGGTGCCTGCTCAGTGGCTCTGGACCCATCTAAGGGAGAGACATTCCCACAAGAGGGGAAAACATATTGGACCTGATCATCACCAACATGGGGACTCTATGTTCCATACCAGAGGTATACCCCTCATTGGTAAGATCTGACCATAAATTAATCTCACTGGACATCCATATCCCATCCCCACCCCCAGCCAAGGAAACCACCATGAAGAACTTCTCAAAAGCAAACTTCACACTTCTCAAAACCGAGGTGGAATCCTTCAAAGTGCCCGGGCCAGTGGAAAATACAGCCCAAACCGCAGAATCCTTTACAAATGCATTCTATGGACACCTACAGGAATGCATGGATCGTGCTATCCCAAATAAAACCAAGACTCACTCCTCCAAAGCCAGGATATCTGTCTGGTGGACCCCAGCCATAAATAAGCTATACAACAGAAGGAGGAAGCTACTACATGATAGAGCAAAATCCCAAAAAGGGAAGGCATCTCTGATCAGTACTAGCAAGAAACTACGATCCCTCATAAAATCATCTAAGGCCAGCTTTGAAAGATAAATTGCACAAGATGCTAAAGATAATCACAAGGCCTTCGTTAGTTATGTCAGGAACCTGGGTGGCAACTCCCTGATATGCTCTGAGTTAGTGCAAAATGAAAAAAAATACACTGACCCCACAGACATTGTCAACATCCTAGCAGACAGGTTCAGTGCAAACTTCTCCCCTCCTTCCCCGCCAAAAGAACAAATGTCTATCCCAACAGAGTGTGGCCTCCCTGACATCACAGATGCACAGGTAAGAGCTGCCCTCTCCAAAGCAAAAAACACAGCATCAATGGGACCAGACGGTGTCCCAGGCTGTGTCTTACATGAGCTCCAAGAAGAACTGAACCCTCACATAAAGTCACTGTTCAATCTAAGATACTTTAATAGATGGACCTATAAAAATATAAATAAATATTAACTAACAAATAAAATAAATTAAACAAATGTATTAGATTAAATTAAACAAATGTATTAAAGTATCTTAGATTTTACAATTTTTGTAACAGGAGTTGAATTAATATGGTTTTAATTGTAATAAATAGTTCGAGTTGTTTTAACTGAATTAATGATTTTAATTTTGAATTTTATCAATGTTATCATTGGTTAATTAACTTAATTGTTCAACTCACTAGATATATAAGAGCACCTTAGTGTGAGATATTTTTATACTTTCTGATGAAGACATTGTTTTTGGGTCGAAAACGTATGAATTGTTTTGGCGTTAATATACTGTCAGAGTGTTTCACCTTTTGCGGAGGACTGTGTTTCCCAGCTTACTGTGTTCGCTTTGGTTTTCAATAAAAATTTTTTTAAGGGTTCCGACCTTCATTTGGATTTTCCTGGCAAGCCTGGATTTTGGTTTTCGTTTTGTGTGCTTGCTTTCATCCTTCCTTTTGGTTTTAGGCTTATACATGCCCTAGGGCAGATAGCCTAGTATCAACCTATGAACCTATAACTACAGATAATCTGAATGAGTAGTTTCAATTGCTGTAACTCTAAAGCAGACAGTTTCACTGCAGTGTAAGTATAGCAGTCAGCCACGTAATAAAAGTATATCCCTAAGATAACCTTGTATCCTCTAGTGCAGTACTGTAGAGCAGTAGCTTTAAATGCTGTACACAATAGTAATCAGTAAGAAGCCAAAATGCAACATCACCAATGATCAAAAAGTACAGTCAGTAATGAAAAACGATCATTTGTTTTTAGGTACCTAGTATAAGAGGCAGGCAGTACTGCAATATTACCCTAAATATTGTCAGTAGTGAGCAACAGTACTAAAGCAAGAAGACACAACAGTGCAATATTATTTAATCTTAGTACCTCTGCAGTCAGCAATGCAAATGTGATTATCAATGAGGTATAACAGCAGTTTTATTTCAACTCAATAGCCAAACAGTTTGCTGAACAAAAGTGCTAATTTCAACGTGTCCAAAAGAAGCATAATCAGTAATGTAATTAGCTAAAAACAAGGCACCGATTTCACCATATGAAACAATGCAGTAGTAAAACCAATCCCAGTTGTACAACTAAGCTGTGGCAAAGAAGGTATGGACATCTCTACATACACAATAAGAATGAAGAGCTTGCCTTTCCTGTTGCAAACTAGGCTCCTTAGTTGGATAACTGACAGGTAAAAACTGTTTTACGATGATGCAGCAGTGTAAACCACTGAGCCAGCTTCCTGGTGTTTATAGTCTGTAAGGCTCTGGCCCTGCAAAAGTTGGACAATAAAAATGCAGCCAATGCTGCTGTCCATTCAAAATCAAGCACTTCAGTCCTTCACTGGAACCCCAGCTCAGCTATATCTCATGTGGAAACCTCTGCTTTCATCAAAGGTGAAACATTGCTGATCTAGTCCAACGTAGCTGATTAAGTCATTGCAGTGCACTGAATCAACAGGAAATCAGAGGGAAAAAGCCTTTTTCTTCTCATCTCCAGAGTAGCCAGAACTAAAAATAGCCTGTCTTGGGTATAAGACTATAGTGTGCTACACTAACCGCAATGAATTTGGTCTAGAAACTGTTTCTGTTTTGGTCACTGTATTTATTTTAATGTTTCTATATTTTGGAAAAAAAATATTTTGACTCTGTAAACAATCATAAAAACATTTCACCTATGCCAACTTTGTTACCATCCTCTACTTACATCTATACCTTTTTAACAGTTTGTGCATTCAGCTTTTTTTATCTACTATCTACACACAATTCTTTTCTTCCTGTCATACATGCATAGTAAAACACAGAAGTTAAACTTGTATCATACGTTACAAATACAATTAGTTTTTTTCATGCTGGCAGCTTTTCCTTCCTATAAATATTTAAAAGCAATTTTGTTTTACCCACTGGTATTCATAGAATACTTTCTCATATTCCTGCATAGATATTTTAGACAAAGCGGCCAAGGCTTCTTTAAGCAACTTCATCAAATGTATTACTCTTGATATTTTTATGAGCAATCCAATTTTTTTTTACTGTAATTTTAAGTACACTGGGCTTTAAGATTCATCTACTACAGTTAATTGTATTGTATGACTTTTCCTTTATATCCACTATATTATATAAAGAGTTTTCACCCTGTATGCTTTTTAGGTTTCATTGTATCATTTGTTTATAGCACACTTTATTAATATGGCCTTTGCAATTGTACTTTCTGCAATATTTTTGTTTTAACCAATACATATCAACCGTATGTAAACTTCCACACAGAAAACATGCTTGCTATTAGGAGAATTAGTTAAAAATTCTCTCAGCTGCACTTTATTGCAATTTGCTATAATTCTAGAATGACCATGGGTACACTAACACTAATCTTTGTAATGCTTGGTTAGTTATACATCATTACAGAATGGCTTATTTTTAAATTTTTAAACAGACATCTCATATATCCTCAAAACATCTGTCAGCCTACCTTTAAAACACGACTGTTCTGCTATTCTATGTAGATCTATCATGTATGCCAAAATGCTTTCACATCTTATTAGATTCTATTTAAAGAGACCAACTTGTATTGCAAATGGCAAGAGTTTGAATTCAAATGTTTCTATAATTTTTCACAATTTTTTTGAATGATTTTTAAGATTTAGTACCCATCCCATTAGTGAGATGTAAACTTTTGGCAACATTTTCTATACATACCTTTCAACCTCTTAGAACAAGAAATCTGAACAAAGCCATAAATAATGGTGGGATAAAGGCTCAAAAATAGGGGCACCTTTTAAGTATTGATCTCAGAAAGTTGATAGAACAGGTTTTGCATTAGAACAATTTTTCTGAAGGATATGAGGTCTGAGACTCAAATATTTGGCATTATTTTCTGTCTTAATTCCTCAATGATTTGCCAGTGATTTGCCAGAAAAATCACAATTTTATGAGAAACAGACCAGAAATATGAGGCAAAAATCTGGACATTCTGCCAAAATCTGGACAGTTGAGAGGTATGTTTCCATATATTCAGTTTTCTGTGTATAAATTACTTACTTTTCACTGGTAGTATTAACAGTATTCATACATCTAGTATGGTCAGCCATTTTAATAATCTTCCCATACTTAACCACATACGATGCATTAACCAAATAGATCGTTTGCTATATCTAGATCAGTAGATAAGCAATTTTTAAGTACTGATGATTAAAACTATCATTTTCAGAGCAGCACACACGTCTATTTGGTCCACTTTTAATGGAGCTGTAAATTGATTAAAGTATTTCACACAAACAGATGTAACGAAATTTGCAAAAAAAAAATGATTGGCTTTGCATTTACATAATTAGATTCTACAAAATGATTCATTTTACTTACTGCAACATTCATCATGAATGTATTTGTTTAATATAAAATGTTACTGCATGTTGACATTAACTTGATCATTACTCAGTACATCTTCTTTATAGTAGTTATTCCATTTAGAAATCACAGTATAGTAAACATTTTTATATTTGTTCATTTCATAATTAATCCACGGTGGTGGTGCTGAGGTAACTTTGTGGCCTCACAGTAAGACTTCCTGTTCGATTCTCAGCTAGAGCGTCTTCTGTGTGGAGACATGCGTGAATGGGTGTACCTTCGTTGAAGGTTGTGCATCAGGGCTGGCAACTCGGCACGTAAAAATCTACTGCCAATCATTAGCGGACTGGAGTTCTGCTGTGGCGACCCCTAAGACACAACAACAAGACTATATGAAACCTTCCTTCATGTTATTTTACAAAATAATACAATATGGACTACAAGAAAGTTGGCTCTATCCCCAAATCACACTGCATAAGTTATTTTAGAAAACACTGTAAAAATGTCTTTTTTCATGGTGCTTGTTCTCTTTCAGCCACCTTTTGTTAACAGCTTACTCACATGCCAGCCTAGCCTGCCATATTAGTCTACACATGGTATCCTTCCCACCTGTAGAGCGTAAGCTATGTTTCACTGCTTTTAGTCAGTCTGATGCTCTCTGCTAATAGAGATTGCCTGGAACATAACAGCTGGAGTCATCAGCCATTTGTTGTATGGTTTACATCGCAATGCAGATGCTTAAATAATATGTGGAGTCAGAATTGATGCACCTTACATATACAAGGTGTTCCTAGTCATGAAAATCTATTCACATGTATATGTACATTGTTTTTCATACACATCACTGATTCATTTTGAAATACCTACCCAAAAGCTCTTCCTGCATTGGTAAAGCTTTGTCATCACTTCTCCTTAGCCTGTATACCAGTTCCCATTCAGATTATCATGATCTGCAGTACAGATTTCTTTCTGGAGCTGACTTTTTTAGCACAACAAATATGCAAAGGCTGACTACCACCAGGTAAAATATTGTAATAGCTCTTACCATCAGTTCCGGAGTATTGACAGCAAAGTGTTGAAAAATGGTGAAGTCTGAACTTGAAGTTGAAACCAAATGCCAAGGCCTGTGCAGTTCTGCTTTAACGTCATACCTCACACTGCCATATTCACCTTCGAAGGTAGGCACCAGAACACTGTCCATGTGAAATATAACATGCACCAAAATTTTATTTTGTGACAATCTATTTGTAAAAATACAAATATCCTTTGAGCAACATGCAAAATATGTTCGTAGATACTGTGCTATGATTAAAGTTTACAACTCACATATTACAGAGGAGCAGTTCTGTAGAAATAATTTCCTTTACATCAAAAACATTGCACCATTTAAAGACTGCTGATATTAGAATTTGTCGCTAAAACTTCTGGCTTATCAAAGTAATATGATTAAGCTATTCTTTCTTGGAAACCGTATATGCGACCATGAAAGTATGAAACAATGGTTAAAGTCTCTCATATATATCCTGTCATAAGATCACAAAGGGTCTAATGTGTTATAAACACATAAGGAATCTAGGTTGATTTGTTTATCCTTTCTATTAGGTTTAAGTACTTTTTAATGTTCAGTCATTAAGAGATACACAAATACCTCATTTGGCAGCATCTCTATGCCTCTCCCAATTTTCTTTAAAATCAGTCAGAGTCTGCCTTTAAGTTATCCTCCCCAATTTTATCAGGTTGTTTCAGTTTTCCATCAACTCTCTGTGAAAAAGTACTGCCTCATGTTTTTCCTGACCTTGCAATTCTTCCATGCCATACATAGACTCCTTCATCACTAGCTACTTTGTAACCATTTATTAAATTATAATAATAATAATAATAGACTGTAAAAGTTGCCAAAAACTATGCAATTAGAATGCTGTGTTGGAGTGATTATAATACTATGTTAGAAGCAAAAGAATTGTTTTGGCAATTTAATTTGGCTGAGATGTTTCAGCCTTGTTTAAATGATATCACCAGTTTAAAAATTTTATTGAAACTAAGGGCTTAAAAATAAGCTGATGTGATCGGGTAATCGCTGGTCACGTAATTTTTAAAATGAGCATAAAATGAAGATTGTGTTTGTTAATGTTCATTTCTGATGAAGTTTGTTATTAAAAAAGAATGAAAGTGCTCAAAATTTCAGTGTCATATTTGGTGGTCCAGCAATAATCATTGTTTTAATAATAATAATAATAATAATAATAATAATAATAATAAATAATAAAAACAGTCCAATTTGTTTTTGTAAAATGCAGTCTTAAGGGACAGAAGCTATTACATTTAAAATAACAGCAGTGAAACATGGTTAAGAAGACAAATATTTGAAAGACGCATCCCCTCTCCCAATATCTCACTATGAATCAGCTGGTACCATCATATACCTTAAGACAGGGGTGTATTATTCTGTGAGTTACAAGTTCCACAGTATGATAGTTTATGCCAACTTCCACACTTCCTTCTAATCCTCAGAGCTTATATTAAACTTATAGTTTAGGTTCAAAGCCTTCACAAACTTTATACTAACTGAGACTAATTAAATTCAACATGTGAATGCAGGTCCATTTTCTAGTAATATAACATTTAACTGCGCATACCACAACACAAACATTTTTCTTCTTGATGGGTTCAACTTCCGTCAAAAAAGTAAACTTAAATTCATAAACAGAAACTTAGCATTTAACGTTAATATATACCAATAGCTCCTTAATAAATACAGAATCCTAGAATAAAATATGGTATAAGTAGTGTATCACCAACTAGACAATCCCTATACCTTCCATGTACTTATGATATTCACTGAAACAAACTTCACAGGTGTTTAACAGGCATTACTAGTCATAAATGGAGTCTACATTGTGTTGGAGAAAACTATACATTTAGAAACACGAAAATAAGATGAAACACAACCAAAGCAGAACAAGGGTAGTCCAGAAACAACAAACCAGCACGTAGTACAGGAAAAACACACTTTAATTTAGCGCTTTCATAAAAAACTAGACATCAGAATACCATGTATCTAACAAATCAAGTTTAAATACCCTCCTCAGCAGTAACCAACAATTAAATGACAATTTCTCCTTGTGAAGAATAATCTACATTTGCATGTATAATTCAAACAGTGCAATAAAAAGGTTGCAGTAAAAAAGTTTAAATATCAACCCTTTTAAAACATTAGAAACTACAATATTAAAACTGTTGAGTTATGTTCCAGCATTTTTTTATATAAAATATAATGATTTAAGCTTCAACAATGAACTTATAGTAATCTTGTCATTCAAACCAGGATACTGGCAGGTATTAAGCTTAATTTGCCATTTCAGTTCAAGGAATTCCAGGTACTCATCAGATCCCCCCCCACCGAAGACCCAGATCAACATGCTCATGGCACAAAATTTGAAAGCATGTGAAGGGAAAAACTAAGATGTTTACACAAAGCATTTTTTTCATTTTTACATCTGTCATAAGTATGCTCGTAAACCCTTTGCTTCAAAGCTCTCTTAGTTTTTCCTGCTATGAACTCCTCACATGAATCACACTTAGCTATATAGACAATACCTCTAGAGTAACAAGAATATTTTTTACAAGGTAGTATAGTCCCATAGCCTTTAATGAATAACTTGTCCACATTGAGTATATAAGGACACTGAGAGCATCTCTCACATTTGAAACAACCATGCTTCTCAGGTATATTTATTTTTCTTTCCAACAGCCCCTTTACTGAGGTGTCCTTCTTGTACACCATCGGTTGACACCCCACCAATTTGTTGATACTACTATCTAAGTTAAAAATCATCCAAAACTTTGATATAATGTGTCATATGCCAAAGAAGTTCATGGTAAGTGGAAGGACCAAGGCCCTACTAAATTTGTTGTTACTTCTCTCAAGGTCCTCCCTTCCACTCAGGTGATTAGACAAGAGTGTATGAAAAATGCCAACTTCTCTCTTATTTTTGACTTCATTATAGATGTTGACCACGGAGTCAGTAGGGTAACCCCTACTAAATAACATTTCTTTTAATACCTCACATTCCCTTGCAAAGTCTCCTTCCTCAGAGATCATTCATCACTCAGAGACTCCTATGATGGAATAAAAAGAATCCCAGTCCAGAGAGGCAGAGCACTGCTGGCTCTCTGTCTGAGAAATCTGACCTGTGGATGGGAGATGTTAGGGTTTACCCCGGAATCATCTCTGCTGGACAGAGGACAGACAGCACAACAACTAATATTTTTTTATTTTTTTTCATATATAAGGGTAAGGAAGCAAAACTTTGGGCTAGGCTTATAAATGCCTTAGGGCAGATAGCCTAGTATAAACCTATGAACCTATGAACCTATTCTGGCCAGCCTGATGAATTACTCTTTTACCAGGGCTTTCTTTTGGTGTACAGGGTGCCATCTTTCATAGTGCAAAAGGGAATTACAGTAAGTTGTTTCCTATATAACTGGGAAGTGAATATTTTTCTAGTGTAGTCCTTTTTAATAGTTACAGCCAAAAAATGTAGGGTATTATTGTCCTTAACTATACTGAACTTCAAAAAATCAGTTGTCTCATTAATGTAAGAGAAAAACTCATCTAGTTCATTCTCAGTCCCTTTCCAAAACAGGACAAGATCATCCAAGTAATGACCATAAAGTGTCCAGAGTTCCTTGAACCTAGAACTTAAAAGGAAAAAGTCCTCCCAAGTGTGCCAAAACAATGCTGGCAAATACAGGGGCACAGCACACACCCATAGCCAGACCCGGTCTTTGTTTAAAAATATGTCCTTCAAATCCAATGAAATTATTGTCCAACACAAGTTCTATACAAGTTCTAATAGTCAAAATTGAACCATGGTCAAACCTGGTGTTTTTACACAAGTAGTCATAGAACCATTCAAGCCCCATGCCATGGGAAATGACATGAGAATACGTCACAAATTTCTATAGTGACCATAATCAGTTCATCATCATACATATCGGGTTTTATTTTTTCCAAAAAGTCCCATGAGTCTCTCACTACCCATTTCCTATTGTCCAAAACATGTTTGACCCTTTCATCAACATATTTGGCCAAACAGAAAGTTTTTGATGCTTTTGCATCTACAATTGGACATGGGGGGGGGGGGGTGTTATTGACTTGTGGATCGTGGGGATCCCAAAAATTGTCCCTATCCTAGGATGTTTGAGTTCCAAAAACTCATGAACCTCTAGACTGATTTGTCCATTTAATAATAACTCATCTAGGGTAAGATCTATATCCCTATATGTGATATTCAACTCATTACGAGACACTTCTAGATAAGTTTCACTGTAAAGCATATCAAACATCTTTGCATTATAGTCAATAACATCCATAACCACAAGTCCCCAAAATGAAAAAAATGCTTTGTACAAACATCTTAGTTTTTTTCCCCTTTACATGTTTTTAAATTTTGTGCCATTGAGCATGTTGATCTGGGTCTCCGGGGGTGGGGGGGGGGCTCTCTGATGAGTACCTGGAATTCCTTGAAATCAAATGGCAAATTAAGCTTAATGCCTGCCAGTTTCCTGGTTTGAATGACAAGATTACTATGTTCACTGCTGAAGCTTAAATCATTATATTTTATATAAAAAATGCTGGAACATAACTCAATAGTTTTAATATTGTAGTTTCTAATGTTTTATTTTTACTGCAACCTTTTTATTGCACTGTTTTAATTATATATGCAAATGTTTATTATTCTTCACAAGTGGAAAAGATGTCATTTAATTGTTTAATTACTGCTGGGGAGGGCATTTAAACTTGATTTGTTAGATACAAGGTATTCTGATGAAGTCTAATTTTTAACGAAAGCACTAAATAAAACTATACATTTACTAATCCATAACAAGGACCAAATGACCCTGAGCAGCTAAAGATTATCTCAGGGAGAAGAGAAGTGTAAAGAACATTAATATATATGTAATAAAATACAAATAACTGCTTTAATCAAGTAATGAAGTTTTCACATGTTCAGAGCTTAGCTTTTGAATAAATAAATGGTAACAGTAGATGCATTGTTTACATTGCAATTTGTACAGCTGTTCTTTTCATGTAGGTTTTAACAATTGAACATATGAACATCTAACACAATAAGAATGAAGTACGAGAACAGCCTCTTGTATATTCATGATTCTGTTTGTCAGAACTTTAAAAGGTTTGCAAGTACTGCAGTGCTCTTTGTTATGCAGAGTACAGCCTGAGTACTGGCAATCATAATTCTTTACTGGAGGGGAAGGAATTAATGTGACAATCACATTTAATGAGTATTTCTCACCAGTTTAGAATGATCAAATAAGTATAAAGACTGTATTACACTTGAACAATTTAGAATGTAATATATCCTCTAGTTATTTAAAACATTTAACATTAGCAGTTTATACTGGCATCATGTAATTGTACATTTAGTTGTCATGTTATTTCGGTCCATTAACTCATTACAGCCGAGTGACGTCTTCAGGCATTTCTGCAGTTACCTCCTATTGCGCCTCTAGCCGTCAGACATTGCCTATTCATATTTGCATTAATTATTCTAAAACCATGTTACATACAATGTATCAAAATATTTTATCTTGAAGCATGCATGACAAACACAATTGTATTGATATACCCTGTGTATTAGACAGACAGACAACTAACTAAAAAAAAAAAGTAAAAGGGTACAGTATACTCAAAAAAAGGGTGCCATACATATACAGAGAGGCTTATAATTGCCCGAGGACAGATAGCCTAGTATGAACCTATGAACCTATATGACCTCTGCCAATGAGTATTTGTTAGAACCGTAAGGTGATAACTTCATTTTTTAAAGGCCCTCACCTCAGGGGCTGCAATAGCATATTTGACAGAGCCACTGATGGAGGGGGGGTTCTCCCAGTGGGGAGAGGGTAGGTTGCTCCCCCCAGGATCAGCAAGCTGCCATGTTCCCTTCCACCCTATGTTCCCTTCCAACTGACTCTCACTAGGGATGGACAACTTACTTGAACCCCAGCTTTGTCATGAATGGGTTACAAAGCTCTTAACAAGTGTGGGTATATCTAGAGTTGGGTATTGGCAGTGCAGCCATCAGGCAAGGTCCTGTTGGAAGCATAAAACAAGAATGCATAATGACAGAACATTAATATGAATTTTACTGAGAATTAGGACAGTGCTGCAGTGAAACGGATAATATAGTACCAGGTGGTAACCCTACAGAACTGGGCTTCCAGGACTGTTTAGGAACATAGGAACAATATTAAACAGGTGATCACAATGTCCATAAAAGGCAGAGCCATATATACCTTTAAGCAGACTCTGCAACACTTTGACATATATAACTTCATTATTTTTGGTTACTTAGCCTCCTTCAAAAACATGTGCCAGGGATGAATAAGTGTCGGATCATCCATGCCTTAAGTATCAGGCCCTGGAAGTTTGGTTGAACCACAGCAGATAATTGCTAGGTCAGTAAGTCCACTTACTGGAGGCAGAGTGTAAGGTGGATCCTTTACTAGCGGCACTAAGATAGTGAAACAGTAATGCCTTTGCCATAAAAAGAACAGGAGAATCACATTGGGCCTTTCCACTTTTACCGTCTGCAGAACTCCTGGTAGCTGATGACTGGAGATGGGCATAGAGAAATACTTCATTCCATGGGATGGAGAAGACATCTGGCCTGCATTCCTTCCTAAATGGAAACATCATATAAGTCTCTTCTAGTTGCTGATATTGTTGTTGTCAGCAGAAATTAATAAGTCTCTTTCAGTTGACCACCAATTTTCCATTACCTGGCTGAAAACATCTTTGGTTAGATGACATTCATTGTTGATGGTCATTCATATTCTGAGGTCAAATGCCATGTTGCTAAGTTCTATGGAGATGTATAAAGCCCTGAAACTCACATTTTATTATGAAGATGACTCCCAGGCTTTCATGGCTGTACAGTGCATATGAATGCATCCCATCTTTTTATCTTTTATCATGGCTGTGGTTCTGTCTGTGATTAGGTGCATGACTTCTGACTTCCACAATTATATATTCAGAGCTAATATCACCATTAACATCTCCTTGATGCTGACATGATGCCTCTTCCTCTATACCAGAATCCACTGCCTGAAAATTGTGCAGTCAGGATCTGATAGTGTATGGGTGACAAACAATACATTCGCACACTGACACTCAATTTGAAAACTCCACCAGATGAACTCTCTGCATGTATGGCACAACTACAAGTTCCTTCTGTAGATGCTGGGACTATTCCTCTCACTAGTTCTTCAGGTACCACTGGATCTTTCACTTATGGAATCTTGCCATTTGGACCACAAGAATGTTGGATGCCATGTGATCTAGGGATTGGTGAAACTACCCTTTCTGTGGGTTATCTTCTGTAATTTACAAACAAAAAATCTTGTAGGAAATCAACTTTCTGGTAGTAAGAAGGATGTCTTCAGTGTTGGCTGAATTATGACCTCCAGTACCACTCTGGAAGGTCAGACTGGTCTGGGGTACATTTTGAAAGATGATAATGCGGACAGATGACACATAGGGCTCAATTGCCTGAGGTAATCTTTATCCAATTGCTTCTAAAAAGCATTACCTCACTCTCCTGAAGGTGTCCAGAGAGGGTAGGCTGTGAAGTAGAAGAGGAGACAGAAGGGAAAAGAGAATGTCATAGTACTCAGGAATGATTAGAATGCCCTGTGGTACATTTTGCCATCAGGTCTCCCTGATTTATCCTTTCTCTTTTCTTGTCATGCTTGCCTTCAAAGTTACTTCTGGGTTCATAGGTTGGTACTAGGCTATTGGCCCTAGGGCCTATACAAGCCTAGCCATATCAATTTCCTGGCTATTTCTTTCCAGAATATTGGCCTAATGACCCCTGGCCTTTTTTCATAAAGGTAATCATGTTACCATTGTTGGTATAACTTTCTCTTTTCTTTACTCTCTTTAAGATTTATATATATATATATTATATATATATAAAATCATACACAGTAGATATATATATATATATATATATATATATATATATATATATATATATATATATATATATATATATATATATATATATATATATATATATATATATATATATATATATGAAAAAAAATTCTCTTTTGACTGAGTTTTTGCTGCTTGGCAAGTTTACAGCACTAGCTGAGAAGCCAAATGGATTTAAAAGGTACACTTCCTGTGAGCACAAGATACCCAACTCTGATGCCCACAGGGTGTGTGTATATTTTCAAGGCTTCTCTCATAGGTTCATAGGTGTGTACCAGACCAACAGCCCTGGAATCTTTACAAGCCTAGCCCATAGAACTGCTCTGGCATTATGCTGCCATTAGTTCCTGGTGCCTCTATCAAGTACAACCACTGGAGTGATCCCCGGGGTGAACTTTTTTTTTATTTCCCATCCACTCATTAAGACTTCTCTTGAAAAGGGCCAGTGATGTACTCTGCTTGACATGTATGGGAAGTCTATTCCAGAGCATGGGCAGTCTCTGGGTTATGAACCTGTCCCTCCAGCATGTTCTGTTGATTCTGGAAATGAGATTGAGGTCCCTGGAGCATGTGGTGCAGAGTGATTGAGATTTCTTTAGGTGTAACATTTTTAACAGGGCTGGGTCAGACATGGCTTTGTAAGTCAAGCAGAGATCGCCTCTTAATAGAAAATATGAGACAGAGAAAAGCTGGAGTTTTTGAGTCTGTCCATGTAGGGCATGTGTTTAAGGCCTAGGATCCTCCTTTCCATGAGGTACTTTTGTGGCCTTTCCAGCTGTTGCAGGTGTTTAATGAGGTACATACCAAATGGGGCATTATACTCGATGATTGGTCTAATGAAGAAAGAGTAGAGAGAGATGATGACCTCTTTCTTCCTGGATGCAAAACCCTTGGTGATGAGATGTGCCACATAGAAGGACTTTCTCACCACAGTGGCAATATGGTGGTCAGATAAGAGGTTGCTGTCAACCTGTGTCCCCAGATCTCTTATAACGCCTTCAGTGTTCAGTGGGTTACCATCAATGTGGTAATTAGTGGGAACTGAGTTTTTCCCAAAGGGAATGACGATGCATTTTTTGGAATTAAGCTTAAGGCCATGGTTTCAACACCAGTCGCTGGTCTCAGTGAGGCCTTTCTGTAGGATGTCTACATCACTTGGGGAGTTAATAATGGCTCCCGGATTCTAATCGTCAGCAAACTTGGTCAGCCAGAGTCCCTCTGTGTTGGCCTGGACTTCTGAGAAGTAGATGACAAACAGGAGAGGACCCAGGACTAATGCCTGTAGGGTCGGCAGTCTGACTTGGAGTCTGCTACTTTCACACTGTGGGTTCCATCTGTGAGCCAATTTGCAACCCACCTAGTGATATAGGGGTTGATGCTTAGTTTGGTGAGTCTATCAATAATTCCTGAGTGCAGAATGGTATCAAACCTTGGCCAGATCGAGGAAGGCTGTATGAACTGCCTTGCCCTCATCCACAGCTCTGGTGACTGATTCAAAGAAGTCAACCAGGTTGAGCAGAGATGATCTACCCTTCACAAAACCAAATGGCATGGGATCCAGAGTTTGGAGATTCTCTATATCTTTGTTAATCAGGTCCATGATGATGCACTCCATAGCCTTACATATCAGATTCGTCAGGCTAATGGGGCGATAATTCCCAGGGTCTGTAGTCACTCCCCCTTTATGGAGAGGGATGACTGCAGCAGTGCACCATTCTGTAGGGACAAAGCCCGAGGTGAGGCTGTGATTGAACAGGGCACACAGGTGTGGCGCCAGTTCACTTTGTAGTTCATGTAGAAGACAACCAGGGATATTGTCAGGTCCCATGGAAGCTATATTCTTGGTCTTGGACAATGCAGCTTTAACCTGTACTGCAGTAATGCTGGGTACCTGGCATCCTTCCGGTATTGGGATTGGTCCTTTGGGGAGGAGAGAGGGATAGAGTTGGCACTGAATCTGTCAGCCAGTATGTTGGCAATATCTGTTGGCTCAGTATAGGAGGTACCCTTGTGCAGTAACTCAGAGCAAATCTGGGTATTGTCATGGAGATTCTTGATATAACTGTAAAAAGCTTTGTGGTTGTTTTTAGTGTCTGCAGCAATTCTGCCTTCATAGCTAGCTTTGGAGGTTTTGATGAAGGATCTCAACTTTTTGTTGAGGCTAATAATGGAGTTTTTCCAGTCTTGGAACTTCACCTTTTCTGCAACAGTTTCTTCCCTCTGTTGTTGAGTTTGTTAATAGCAGGGGACCACTAGACTGGCTTCCTTTTTTTGGAGGAGAGCATCTTGGTTCCGTTTGGTATGGCTAGTTCCATGCATTTGTGTACGTGTTCGTACAATGCACTGGTGTATGATTAGGCGGTCATGCACCTATTCTCCATTTGCATGGGTGCTGTGAAGTTAGCCACCTCTGTTTTTAGGAGCCCAAAATCAGCTTTGGAGAAGTTTTTCATGGTAGTTACCTTTGCTGGTGGTGTGGGTGAGATGTGGATTTCTATGGTAATTAGTCTGTGCTTGGCTCTAACCAGTGAGGAATTGACTATTGGTGTTGAGCAGTGGTTGCCCATGTTAGTAATAACCAGGTCAAGGATATTCCTTCCTCTAGTGGGGGTAAGAATGAGCTGCTCCAGCGCACTGGCATTAATGAATTCCAGGAAGTGTTGGGCAAGTGTAATGATGCATGAGTAGTTTTCCCAGTTGATGGAGGGGTAGTTGAAGTCACCCATTATGAGAGTGCTGGGTTGGACCCTAATAGTTTCTGGGGTGCTAAGGGACATGGAATGAGAGCCTTGGGACATGGTTGGGGACCTATAGCAGGCTACGACCTGAATGGCCATCTTACCCACTGTTAGTTGTACCTGAAGTATCTCCGATGCGTTATGCTAGGCTACTAGTCTGGAGGTCTGCATATCCTTTATGAATATGGAGATGCCACCACCTCTGGAGCTTCTGTCCATTTTCTGGGGCCAAAAGGTGTGGAATAAGTTATAGCCTGGTAGCCCAGGGCTTTCTGCTGCTTTAAACCAGGTCTCCATTACAGCACAAATGTCGATTTTCTCCATTTTGAGGAGTGCGTCGAGTGCGTGCATCTTGAGATTTAGACTTCTAGCATTGAGCAGCATGACCCTCAGATTGCATTTTTTTATAGCTGTTATGGTGGTAATTTGGTCTTTGGAACACCGCCTAAAAAGGCACTATAGGGGTGGCAAGAGCCTTAGCCAGTATCCGGAAACCTAGGAGTGACAAATGCCGGCCATCTCTGGTAAAGCATCGATGTCTGTCAATCATGTCATCCCAAGCAGACAGATACTGGATCTCCTTAGAATGACACCAGAAACTTAGCCAATTGTTGAAGTCAATCATTTTCTGCTTGTACTGTTGTATCATTCTGGGTGATGGTAGGCTGCTGCTCAGGGCTAGGGTCATACCTGCCTGGGCCACATAATCAGAGAGCTCCTCCATGTCTCTTTTCATGTAGTCCAGGGAGGTATGTCTCAGGTCATTCACACCCAAATGGACAATGACAGAGTCATACTCATACTTGTACTTGGAGTGACCTGAGTGCATGTATTATGTGTCGGATCCTGGCACTGGACAGACAGCTGACTGTTACCTTCCCCTCATTCAACCTAGTGTGTGAGACATCAGTGTGCATCACTATCGAGTCACCTGTGATTAGTGTATTGGGTAAGCTGTTTTGCGTTAGGGGCTTAGGTTGAGGGGCACACTGTTTAAGTGAGCTATGTGTCTTGTGATTTGTGCTGTGTTGTGGTGGTCAAGTGCGGTTCGGATTTGGAGGTCTCTGCTGTTTGGGTAGATTTTTATTGAGAGCCTCCACGAAGGTGGGTGTGTGGTTTGTGTTTTTATGTGAGAGCTGTGATGGTGGGTGTTCTGGAGGGCTATCTGTTGCATGTGGTGTGGTGCAGGAGTTGACCTTTTCCTCTTGACCAGCTATTCCGGTCTTGGCTGAAGAGTGCATGTCTTCCAGTTTGGATATATAAGTGCATCTCTCACAAGTCTGAGTGCTGGGAGGAGAGGGTTGTCTGTGTACATGAGGCAGTTGCTACACTGCCTCAAAATGCCCAAGTTCACCAGGTTAATAGGAGAAAGCACAGGGAACTGATTTTTAGACATGTCAAGAGGGATGGTCATTATTAATAAGTACTGGAGCTGTTTCCTTATAGGATGTTTAGTGCTGTTAGCACTTATGTGTACTACAATAATTGCTACAACAAACCAGATGATGTGCTAGGCAAATAAGCTAGTTAAATGCAAGGCAGAACAGAACTAGCAAGTTCTAAGGGAAAACTTGAAGAGCAGACTTTCTGGCACTGCTAATAGTTCATGCAAACCCATGCAAACATGGGCTTTTAAAGGACAAACTTGAAAGGGAGCTAGAAACCACTCCTTCTTGTGGTAGACAGGCTACCTAGTGCTTACCACTCCCACTGACAAGCTGAGAGGCTTCTCTCTAACACAGAAACGTCTGAGGAACTCAGAAACTACAACACAGTCCTGAATACAGCAAATCTGTATCTGGACTACTCTAGTAACAGGAAAGGCAGGAAAACAAGCTAGAACTTTTTTTTTAATATATAACAGTAGAAAATGAGCAAACTAATTTAAACACATTAACCAATAAAAAAGTACAAAACTGAGCCCTGTTCCAGCAGTCTTCAATCAGACAAGTTCTAGCTGCATACTCCTACCACTAGGATGCAGGGGAACCTTCTCCAAAAAAAGATGGCTTGTATTAGTGCTCAAGTTATACAAACAAAGCTAGATTCAGCAGGCCTGAATCTAGTCTATGTTACAGAAAACAAGGCGCACCAATTTCAGAAAGAAACTGTTCAAATAAGCAGGCAGGCAGAATCTACCCTCTCCTCCCACGAGAGTGCAGACAACAAACCTTAATGTAAAATAACTGGCCTGAAGCCCATGTGCTTGGTAAATAGACACTTTCCCATAGTGAGAAGGATGGAAAGACCTTGTCTGCCATAGAAATCTGTTTACTACCCCACAGATACCTTTTTCTAGGAATCAATGCAGCGGTAAAAAGATGTGGTTTTTGGAAATCTCAAGGACCTTTTCATGACTCATGCAGAGATTTGTCTCCCAGAGGCAGAGGGTAAAATAATGGAAGATGCCACCCACATGACAGAGGGGGTCTACAAAACTAAGGCTTCTGAGATTCCTTCTCAAAGACCCCCTTTCAGTGCTCCTGAAAGAATGCCCAACTGCACTTCTCTGGAGAATGTCAGTGGGTACTTGTCTTTGCTCCCAAAAGCCTGGGCAGCCATCACAAAAGATATGTAGGTGCAAAGAACAGTATCCAGAAGATATTTCATTCCCTTTTTACAAATTCCCTCTATGAATGTGAGGCCTGCTGACAATGTAGGTATATCCTGGAGGTAAGTAGTTTCCCCTGTTCAAGGTTGCCCGTAATTGTTTACTGTAAAAGGTAAATATGATTGCAATACTAAAGGAGTTGTTTACATCAGTTTTTGTGCCACCTGTTCTGCTTTTTATATTGGCAAAACCAATGGCCCCTTACATATGAGAATTTACCAGCATCTTTATGCTAGTAAGAGCAAAAACACAAGTAATGCACTTTATAAACATTCCACAATGTGTCCTGGTTATAAGAAATTTCTATTTGTTATTCTGGAAAAGGTGGGTGCACTAGATAGAGGGGGTGACTGGGAGACCTTAGTGGAGAAAAGGGAACTGTATTGGCAAGTCCTCTTAAATGCCACTACCCCCCCCCCCCCGGCTTAATGAGTGTGTATCGATCAAACCCATTTTAAAGTTGAAAGCAGGTACTGTTTCATTTTTATCATGAAATAATATGTATTTTTTTAGTATTTAAACTAATGAATGCAATTTTATCATTGGCGTTAATACTTATGCATGTATATATGGTTTCAGTTTTTAGTATTCAACATGCACTAGGATTTTATTTGTTATGAGGTAAGAAAATGTTTGTATTTTGTACTTTGGTGCCACCTTTCTTAGAAAGTGAGACATTGCACAAGATGCTGCATAACATGCCTTGCTCTTGGGCGCCACCCTCTTAAGGAAGTGAGGTTTAGCTTTTTATGGCATTAAAAGGATGTGAGGTAGTGTATTTGTTTGTCTGATTATGTTTCTATAGTATTGGAAATGAAAGCGCTTACATTTGGTTTACTAAAATACCGTTTTGTGACTTTGGAGCAGCGTTTCTTTTTTTTTTCTCTATGAAAAGAAAACGTATCCCTGATGTTCCACCCAATCAGTGGAAGGTAGCAGCTCTGGAGATTCAAAAGCTGCTAGACAAATGAATCAAACAAGAGGTCCCACCAAATCAAAGAGGATCCAGATTTTACTCAAGGTTCTTTTAACGTTCTTTTTAGTGCCAAAGAAAACAGGTGACCTGAGACCTATCCTGGATCTCTGTTATCTAGCCTAGTTTGTAAAGAACTCCAAGTTCCAGATGGTCACGGTTCAGTCCATTCTATCTCTGTTACAGGAGGATGATTGGATGTGCTCAGTAGAGCTTCAGGAAGCATACTATCACATCAAAAGAACAGTCACTCTCAAAGATATCAACACTTCTGGTTGGGAGCTAGTCATTATCAATTCAGAGTCCTGCCAATCGGTCTCTCCACAGCCTTCAGAGTGTTCACCAAATGCATAGTAGTGGTAGCAGCTCATCTAAGACTACATGGATTCCGTGTGTTTCCTTACCTAGACAACTGGCTCCTCAGCACACCAATCAGGCATCTCTTAGTAAAAGCCAGCGATTACCTACTCTGGTTATCTCAATCCATGGGAATCAGAATCAGTCTTACAAAGTCTTGTTATAGAGGCTCAGTCAGATACAATCAATTCTCTCTCTCTCTCTTTCTCTCTCATCATCACAAAACATAATTCTTGCCTTGAGTTTGCATGTCAGACAGATTATTTCTCACCCCTCTACCCTAGAAAAAATGTTTCTGAAACCTTGGGATCAATGGCTGCAGCAATTACCTTTATACCTACTGCTTGTCTACACATGCATATCTTCCACTGGACTCTGGCAGTTCAAAAGTCCATCCTCCAACAGCCCTTAAAACATCCTATAAAACTATCTCGTGTCTGCAAGGATTCGCTGCTGTAGTGGACTCAGTCTGACAGGATTTGTCAAGGACATCCCTTTCTCTTTCCTACCCCAACTGCCATGTTGACAAAGGACACCTCCCATTTGGGGGGGGGGCATTTCTTGGGATGGACTGTTCAAGGCACATGGTTCCCAGAAGAGACCAATTTGCATATAAATGTCCTAGAGATGAGAGTGGTTCTTTTACCATTGCAGGCCTATCAGAGCTCTCTTCCTCTAGGGACAATTGCTATACAAATGGACAACATGTCAGTAGTTTGGTATATCAACAAACAAGGGGGAACCAGATCTTACCCCCTTTGCCAAGAAGCAATGAGAGTCTGGCAAAGAGCAATCTCCTCAAAAAGCTTTCTGGTAGCAATGCACATACTGGGGGAAATCCAGTGTTCTAGCAGACAGCAGAGCATGTCTATCCTGATGCCTCATGAGTGGACTCAGAATCAAACAATGGCAAATATGATCTTCAACAAATGGGGTCAACCTTGTTGCCATCAAGTTACCTCTCCCTCAACAACAAATGCAGCAGGTTGTTTGCCTTAACTCCCCTTCATGAACAATCACTGAGATGCGCTAGTCCAAATTTGGCCCTCAGGTCTTCTACATGCCTATCCTCCTCTATCTCTAATCCCCAAATTCCTTCAGAAAGCACTCTAGTTGAAGAGCAGGGTAATCCTCATTGCCTCCTTCTGGCCTCAGCAAGTGTGGTTCCACTTCCTTTGGTCTCATCTACTATGTCCACCTTGGGCACTGTACCCATGTCCAGACCTTCTTTCTTACCTATCACGGATGATTCATCTGGACATTACAGGCCTTAGACTAACCACATTCCAGGCTTTCCTCTCCCATTCGCTAAATTTTATTTTCATCTCAGAAACTTTCTACAAGAAAGATTTACAAGAGTAAATGGAAGAGATTTTCTTGTTGGCACAGCAGAGAGAGAGCTGGATCTATTCACCATTCCTGCATCTCTGCTATTTTAGACTTTCTGGCTTCAGTATTTCAAGGTGGTGCTAGTTCCCCACAATCAAAGTTCAGCTGGCAGCCATCTCCAACTATCACATCAGACACAATGTTTACCTTTAGCCTCATACATGTTATGTAAAGCATTCTTAGAGGTGCCTTTTTTACTGAGGCCTCTGATAAAAGATCCCACCCCACCTTGGTATCTTACTGTTGTTTTGCAGAGTTTGACAGATCCCCTTTTGAACCCTCAGCTAAAGAAGAACTCAAATTTCTTTCTTGGAAAATAGTGTTATAACTTGTGGCTATAACTTCTGTGAGGCAAGTCTGAACTCAAAGCACTCTCTTCAAAAACGTCTTATTTAATTTTCCATAAAGATTGGGTTGCTTTACATAAAAATCCTTCCTTTGTACTTAAAACTGCCTCAGAAGCAAACATCACCGAAGTGATCAACTTGATGGCTTTCTTTCCTAAATTTGACAACAAAGGAGAACACATGCTTCACCTTTTAGATGTACATAGGCAACTCCATTTCTATCATGATAGGATGAAAGAATTTAGATAGATCGACCAATTGTTTGCTTCTTTACCAATAACAAATTGGGAAAACCTGTGTCTAAAACTACACTAGCCAAATGGATAACCGATCATATTTATTCCTCGAGAGGTTTAACCTTGACAGAACAGCCAAAAGCACACTCAGCTAGGTCAATGGCCACTACAGTTCCTTTTTGGTCCACAGCTTCTATTGATGATATTTGTGCAGCTCCCACTTGGTGTAATGCTCATACATTTATTGCTTATTACAAGTCAGATATCATCTCCAGAAAGAGGGCTGCATTTGGCACTGTGGTTCTACTGAATATTCTTCCATTCTTCCAAGTAACTCAGTTAGTAGGGTTGCCACCTTTTGTTGTGGCTAAAACCAGAGTAAAACACCCCTTGCATCACCAGTATCTATGCCCACCCCGCTCTTCTCCCTCCCACACTCCGCCCATTTCGTGTTGTCAATCTGATATCATCGGGCAGGGAACGCCCTCTTTTTCAGTTCCTAATGTCTGCTTTCATCTGATTTACTATGCCTTTCTGTAAAAAAGCATATTAAATCAGCCGATTTACAAACTCCAATAACCTGTTTCCTTTTTTGAGACAGAATACCGGAGTTTGTGCAGTGTTTTCTGGAATACCGGAGAATCAATTTGATTTCCGGATAGTCCGGAAAAAAAAAAACAAAGGCGTGGCAACCCTATCAGTTAGTGCAGCTTCTGACCCCAGTCTGTCAATCTTTGCTTATTCCCGCCTTAACAACGTCACTTCCAGGGAACTAGGAAGCACAATTGGCTATGGAGAACAGAGGCCTGCTCAGCAATACCAAGAATGTGAATGCCAGTATTTCAGCTGCTTCTAGAGGGAAAGAGACTTTGCAAATGGATTACATCACCCCAGCTGTTTTGGGCTCCAAAATGGATATTTCAGATGAAACAGAGCAACGAGGTCTGGATATTCGAAATACTACAAATTCAGGTGACTTTTCATTACAAAACAATGAAGTAAATGACTGGGACATTGTTTCTTGGCTTAATGAAGGGAAATACAGTTTTGGTCAAAATGAGTCCTATACACCCACCATCAAAGGACACTTTTCTTGATAGTGTTGAATTGTTTAGAACTCTAATGTTAAAATACAGGACTTTGCAGCTTGATAACATGCATTTGAAAGAATGTCTTAACATTGGAATGGTACCTAAGGGGTTGAGGGTGTGGAAATTTCCAAATAATGCACAGGAAGGCACCGATTTTTATAAAGAACTGATTGCTATTTTTGATAGAGCTGGAAGTGATATTGTTAGGTCAGTAATTACGAATAATGAGAAACAAACTGAATGTTTTATGAAGCAGATTGATGAAGTTAATCACAAACCAACTAATGACTTGCTATTTACAGTTAATGACTATAGGGCAAAATATTATTTTGTGAAGGATTTTGTTGATAAAAAATGCCAAGACATTTTCAACAGAAAATGTAAAAAGTTGGAGAGGGACAAAACTGAATACAGTGAAGGAGTTTGTTACCCTAAACCCATGGGTAGTCATAATGATTTTAAAGTGAGGGCTCATGATGGAGTTAATTTTAATGAAAATATGTATTCCCCCAATGGTCCAAACCAAGATGACTGTGTTGATGAGCAATATATGGATGGACCATATCCCCATGACCCTTTTGTCCAACCACCCTTCTGGAGGTCAGACAGGCTGAGAGACAAGGCTTACCTTCAAGATATACTTTGGCTTCAGGGGGGCAGGGACAGAAAAAGAGGGAGGTGGATGGGTACTAGATGTAACTAGCGTTAGGTTTTAGATAGCCATTAATTGTTAAATAATGACTTGTTGCATGACCATTTGATAAAGGATGGGCCAAAATTTTCCAGTGAAGGTTATAACATTTTTAACTATAGTGACCTTGAGTTGAATTCTACATATTTTTCTTTATTCTCTAAGGGGTTCACCTATATTCCCAAATGCAAATCGAACATTTCTAAGATGATTATTGACCTCAAATTGTTTTTGAGAAAAATGAATTTAAAAGTTATGTACAGCCAGAGAGATGAACAAATAAGTACTGGGTTATTAAGAAGAAAGAGTACCTTTAACCCCCTTTATACCTCCAGGTTAAGAATTTTGAATTGTTAGCTGAGAGTGAAATTAGAAAAGGATTATTAAAACACAGGTTTGTCCCTGACCTCAAAAAATAAGGGAATGATTTATTGAGACAGATAAGTGATAATAAGTACCTGAGGGTTATGAAACCCAATAAGGGTGGGGGAACGGTCCTTATGAATTCCATTTTTATGAAGGGAAAATAATGGACATTTTAAATGATACTAACAAATATATTAGAGTTTCCAGAAATTAAATAAATATAGTGTGGCAGCATATACGCCTGACACTGGAAGACTTGTTACTGGAAGGTTTAATTGACTTAAGGTACACACACCTTTTTGTATAATTATAGGCCATCTATTACAGCACCTTTGGCCAGGTTTTTGAATGTAAAGTTAAAAGCAATCCCAAGGGAAGATAATAATGGTTTGATAGATTCCTAGGATTTTTTTGAGATGCACAAAGAATGAATTGTTTTTTGGCCATGTATTATTTGTAACAATATATATTGTGAACCTTTTTGGGTGCATCCCACATGATGTGGGGATGACCTGGTTTGAAGAACCCATCAGTGAACCCAAACACCTCAGTTTTAATGACTTCTGTGTTTGTCTAGTTTTGATGGAAATGGTCCTAAAAAAAACAATTGTATGTTTTTTGAAGGAGAATTTTTCCAACAAACTAGCGGTGCAGCTATGGGAGCCAGATGTGCTCCCATATATGCTAACATTGTATTGATGGTTTGGGACCATACATTTATTTTAAATTCACCATACAAGGACTCATGGGTGCTCTATAAACGTTTCCTTGATGATATAGTTATTTTTTGGATGGACACTGAATCTAGATTTTATGAGTTTATGGATTACATTGCCAACACTACCAGTTTTTTTAAGTTTACAAGTAAGGTGAGTCGAGAAAGACTGTAATATCTAGATGTGGCTATCAGTAAAGAAAATGGTGCCTATAATTCTGAAGTGTATAGGAAGAAGATGTACTCTAACTCCTTCCTACACTTCAACAGTGTCCACCCTTTGACCAAAAGGAAAAGTATAGT
Source organism: Protopterus annectens (assembly GCF_019279795.1). Classification (NCBI taxonomy): domain Eukaryota; kingdom Metazoa; phylum Chordata; order Ceratodontiformes; family Protopteridae; genus Protopterus; species Protopterus annectens. The sequence goes on along the minus strand of NC_056730.1, from coordinate 770,260,879 downwards.
CAAGGGACAATTTGCCAGGATCAGCAGGATGACCTCACATGAAGCTGATTTTGAAACATAGTGTCAGTTACTATTTAAAATGGTTAAAGATAGAGGATACCCAGCTGACTTGATAAATGAAATATAGGTGAAGCTGGGTCGTGCTGACAGTTTTTTCTGATTTTAGGTAAGGACCCCACGAGAACAGGTGATGATCCAGTAAATACTAATTTGTCAAGTAATTTTGAAATGGCCTTTGTAACCGAATTTAATGGCGATGCCTACATTGTTAGAAATATTTTGGGAAAAGAATGGACTAGGTTTTCAACCTTAACAGATCTTAGTGGGGTTAGCAGTGTTCCATTTAGATGCATTTTCACGAAGGGACAAAATTTGAAAGAACTGATGGAGCACAAAATGCACACTTTTTCAAAACGTGCAAAATTTGGCACATTTAAATGTGGTCTATTTTCCCCAATGTCCGTATATTAAACATGGTGATAAAGGATATGGGGAAGCTAGAAATAGACTGATTTATGGTAAAACACACACCACGTGTGACTCTAAAGGAATAGTATATTTGGCAAATTGTGTTCACTGTACAGCGTTTTACATTGGAAAGATCAAAAGAAAGTTAAAACAAAGAATATATGAACACACCAATGACATGAAAAACAATAATAATAGGAATGCCCTACATTGACACTGTTTTAGATTGTCCTAGGGCAAAATTCTTGTTTTTATTTTTGTATTAGAAGAGGTACCGATGGATGTAAGAGGGGGTCAATGGGAAACCCACATTGAGTACAGGGAACTATACTGGCAACTTGTTTTAGAGTCAAACGGGTCTATATTACAACATCGAACTTCCAGGAGTCCAAACATTGTAATATCAAACCTATATGTTTGAAATGTGAAAATAGCGAAGCCACAGAACACCGATTTTTTTCCCAGGGAAAAAAAAATTGGTGGGCCGTTTTCGCAGCTTTGCTATTTCCACCACTGTGGTGCGATCTTGGAGTTGGTACATTTAAGTAGGGGGGGGTGTGGGGGGCACAGCCCCTCACATTAGGGGTGTGGGGGGCAAAGCACCCCACATTAGGATAAGTTTAAAGTGTACGTGTTTTTTTTTTTTTGTACTGGAACATCGATTTTTTTTCCCTGGGAAAAAAAATCGCTGTTCTGTGTTTTCAAACTTTTTGGATTTCAAACTTCCTGGTTTGATATTACATCGTTCAAACACCTGTGAGTTTGACAATGTAATATATACCCGAGTCAAACAAACCCCCAAGTCTGAATGAGAATATTTCACTGGCTCCAGTGCTTAAAATGAGGTCAGCTAGACTTATAGGTTTGTAAAAATCTTTTATTTTCTATTCATCACTTTAATGGGTGCCTAATAATATGATTTTAATATAAAATGGATTTTGAGCTTTATTCAAGGTGTTTTGTGTTAAGAATTCTACTTCACTGTACTGACGCTATTTTCCCTTTACTTTATGTTAAGATGTGCAATAATTATTGTGGCCACAAAATGGTGATATATACATTAGTTTTACATTAATTTTATACAGATTGACCTAATGTTTAGTAATAAAGATTGTTGGTATGATATTGTTTTAAAAATGAGATAAAAATGCATATTTTCATATTTTTAAAACGTTTTAGAGTAGTTAGTTAACATTTCTATGGGATTTATTAAAATGTGCATTTATTGAGAAGATTTAACACTAATTTTAATATTTAATTAATGATGTTTTATTATTGGATGATTAAATGGGTTGGGACTATATATTGACTTATTTGTGAAAAGACTGGGTATACTTACATCTGATGAAGGTTTTCAAAAACGCATACGTTTTTGAAGTGTTTATGTGTTTATCCTGTTTTGTGTGCTCACTGTGTATGGAATAAAAGCCTCCTGCCTTGGATCGGTTTGGCTTGGTGTTTTCTGGTATTCTTCCATGAGGGCATCCAAGGTTACTGCAGCTGGGGGAGTCTGTCCTATTCGTTGAGGAATGAATGAAAATGACATCAGATATGAAAGTTATGTACTCACCATAACTATGCGTCTGTGTTGTCCATTTTCATTCTTCCTCAACTCCCCCCACTTTCCCCTTATTCATGTCTTCGGGAATGACCTGATGAAACTTTTTTAGGAACCACAGTTCCTGTTTGAGCCCCTGTTCTGTTACTATTCCATTCCTTTGTATTATTGTTATTATTACTATTATGCTCTATATTTGGGTTGTTATATAGTAGCAGCAAACTCAGTCTGAAGTGGTACAGATGTCAGGAGCATTGTGGGTAAAGGGAGGAGCTCATGAGTCAGATCCTAGAATCTAGTGAAAAGCAGCCAAGTCAGATCTGAGGGTCAGATATGAGACCCATTCATTGAGGAAAAATGAAAATGGACAACACAGATGCATATTTCTGATGAGGCATAACGTTTATTTAATCACTGTTTAGACAGGCACATTTATACTCTTCCCTTAGTTGCTCACAAAGTTTTGCAATGATGGGTAAACTGAGTTTTCTGAGGTCCTGGGGAAGCGAGTTCCATGCTACAACTGCTAGTCTTGTAAAATATTTCTGTCCATGGCTTTGTTAAAAAAAGGTGATTTTACCAGTGTAGGGGGTTTCATCAATGGATGAGCAAAGAGAACAGGCTACTGAATGAGTAGGAACCATTGATGCGAGTGGAGCACAGTGGTAGCACTATAAAAGACAGAAGGTTAAGGAGTTCAGATGGAGGAAATCCCTTACTATTTGCTTGTATTTTGTGCTGAGATAAATGTTAAAACAGGTAGATGGTATTCCAGCAGGGGCACTAACATCTGAAGAACAATGGGTCTGCTTGCTTCTAGGTGTAGGAGGTCAGAATACTAACAGCAAAATTCAAGATATTTTAGAATTTGATCTGTGTGCTGTGTCTGAAGGATGAATGTTCACTATTGATCAAACAGGAGTCCTAGGTACCACTGGGGTTACTGTGGCTATGGCAATTCCTAATGGATCTTTTATTTCTAAACTAGGATGGCTGGCTGGCCTTTGGTGAGCTTCAAGCTCCAGATAACCCTGCTCTAGTACTGTTAGCTATTAACCAGGTCGCTATTAACCAGGTCCTTTGTCTTTCAGCCAATTCCAGATGAGGCTGAAGTAATTTTGCAGCTTGACTTATGAGTTTGGTAGAAAAGGAAACTGAGTTGAGGAAAATGACATTAGCATCTTAGAGTACAATTGCTTGATGGAAAGTCAGAGGAAACTGATATGGCTATGAATACTGAAAACAGCAGGGATTCCATGGCTGAAGCTTAAGGAACTCTGGTGATAGCTACACCATTATCAGAAGTTGTGTTTATATGCATGACAGTGAATGTCTTGCCTGTTACATAACATAAGAACTATTATAATGATGAGTAACCAAAAAATGTACCTTTGAAGGATTCTTAGTAGACACTGGTGATTACCAGTTTTGAAGGCAAATCTGACACAGATGAGAAAGGAAAGAACAGTTGTGTACACTTACCATAAATGTAGATGTTCAAGTGCATTCACTGTTGCAGTCATTACATTTGGATTATCTGCCTCCAGGTAGCCCTTAGCTGGCCTGAATATCAAAGTCTTGGATTCCTGCGTCACATGCTGTCTTTTCTTCCATGATGTCAGGTAGTCAGGGGTATAAAACATGCAGCCGATGCCATTACATCAGTTTTTCTTGCCCCAGATGTCAGGTGCCCCCACAATGGGAAGCAATTATATGATATGTTACACCTCCATCAAAAAGCAAATACACCAGAAAGCTTAAAACAAGAAGCAAAGGTAGAGCCAAGAGAAGTCAGGGGGCTGGTGGGAGGGTAACCAGGACTGCAACAGTGAATACACTTGAACATCTACATTTATGGTAAGTGTACACAACTGTACTATGTTGTTCATGTTTCACTGTTGCAGTCATTATATTTGGGTAGATTCCCAAAGCTAAGGAAGGGAGGAGGATGTTAACGAGCATTAGGACCAGCTATTAAGCCCTGCAATATTGCAGTGGCAAAACCAGCTCTGGATTTAGAAAAAATAGGCATGTGGTAGTGCTTGGTGAAGGTATGAAGAGAGATCCAAGTAGCAGCTTCTAGGATGTCCCTGCTAGGGACCCCTCTGAAAAGGCTGTAGATTTAGATGCAGCCCTGGTGGAATGTGATCTTATCCCCTGTGGGGCAGGTTTTCCATGGTGCTTATAGCAGAAATTAATGCAATGGGCTATCCATTTAGAACTGGTTTGCTTTGAAATGGCCTTCCCCTCTGCCCCTGCAGCAAAGCCAACTAGCAGCTGTTCAGATTTTCTGAGAAGCTTAGTCCTGTCCAAATAAAATCTAAGTTGTCTGTGCACATCCAAGGAGTGCAGAATTCATTCTCCTTTGTTTTGAGGATTAGGGAAAAAGGTAGGCAAATGAATGGACTGATTTAGGGCCACACTAGACACCACCTTGGGCATAAAGGATGGATTGGTCCTGAGGGAAACCCTGTCTGCATGGAAGATAATGAAGGGCTCCACTGCCATGAGGGCCTGTAATTCAGACAATCTTCTTGCTGAAGTGATGGCTAGAAGGAAGGCTGTTTTCTAAGAAAGGAATTTCAACTCAGCAGTTGCTGCTAGTTCAAATGGAGGGACAGAGAGCTTTTCCAATACAACATTAAGGTCCCAGGCTGGAGTAGGGACTCACCTGCAGGGTCTTAAATTTTTAGCCCTTCTGAGACATTTCTTTAACAGGGGGTGAGAGAAGAGTGGTGGTTCAGTATTGTAATATGCTGAAATTGCAGAGGCATGAATTTTAATTGACGAGAAGGATAGGCCCTTATGGAGCATTTCTGTTAAGTACTGAAGAATATGAGGTAAACTGGACACTGTGGTGCCCATACCCTGAGTCTGGCTCCAGAAACAGTATTTTTTCCACTTTTCAGCAGGATTTTCTAGTACTAGGTCTCCTTGCTTCCAGAAAGACCTCTAGTACCTGCTTACTGAGGGATACTGTTGGAGAGCTCAAGGAATTAGCCAGGCTGCAAGGTTCAGGGTTTGAAGCTGAGGGTGTAGAATCTGTCCCACCTGCTAGGACAGCAGGGAAGGTGTCTGAGGTAGGTGCCATGGATCCAGCAGTATCATGCTATGCAAGAGGGGGTACCAGTGCTGGTGAGGCCAGTCTGGTGCAATAAGAATTATCCTTGGCTTGTCCTGTTCGATCTTTAGCAGAACCTTCAAGAGGAGAGGCAGAGGGGGAAAGGCATAAACCGAGAGGCTTTCCCAGGTAAAGGACAGGACATCCACTTTCCAAGCTTGACTGTGGGGAGTCCTTGTGCAGAATGTGTCCAATTGGTAGTTCTGGGGGGAGGCAAACAGTTCTATCTCTGGAGTCCCCCATTTGTTCCTCAAGTGGTTGAATATTTTTGGTTCCAGTTTCCATTTGTGTGGGTCCATGAGATTTCTGCTTAGTTCGTCTGCCAGTGAATTTAGCTTGCCTGGCAGGAATTCAGCTTGTAGGTGCACTTGGTAGCTCAAAGCTGTGTTCTACAGAGCCATGGCTAGTCTGCAGAGAGGGTACAAGTGAGTTCTCCCCTGCTTGTTTATGTACCACATAACTGTGATGTTGTCTGTCTTTACCAATAATTGTCCTGGAAGGATGTGGTCTTTGAAGGGTGTCAGGGAATTCTGTACAGCTAAAATTTCTTTTTGGTTGATATGCAGGTGCATCTGACTCGGGTTCCATTTGCCCTGAATGCACTGCTCTGCCAAGTGAGCTCCCCATGAATACTCTGATGCATCTGTAGTCAGGGTTTGGGTGGTAGGGGGTAGATTGAAAGGGAGACCCTTGTTGAGGTGGCAGGCCTCTGCCCACCAAAGGAACTCTGACTTTATACAAGGAATAATAGGATTCATTGATTCCAGGTCCTGAGACTGTTGACACCATAGGCTTTTTAGATACCATTGTAGTTTCCTCATATGTAGTCTTGCATACGGAATTAGTACAAATGCAAGAGGCCATGAACCCCAGGGCTTGCAAAATTTTCCTTGCAGATAGCTGGATCTTTGTGGCCAGTAGTTTGAAGTAGGCTGTCAAATAAACTTGTTTCTCTTGCGTGAGGTAAGCCATCTGGGAAGTTGTGTTCAAGCTTGCTCCCAGGAATACAATCTGTTGGCAGGGTACTAGATGAGACTTATTTTCGTTTATGGTGTACCCCAGCGAGGTTAGAAGTTTCTTTACAAATGCCATATGTTTTAATAGCATGTCCTGGCTTTCTGCCTGAATCAGACAATCGTCCAGGTATGGGTATATCTGAATATTTCTCTGCCTGCAAAATGCAATGGCTGGAGCTAGACACTTTGTGTGTAAGCTATCTTTAAGTCTAAAGTTGCCAACCAGTCACCTTTGCCTATCATAGGAAGTAGCTGTTGAAGTGTTAGAATTTTGAATTTTGGGATTACCAAAAAGGTGTTTAGACTAGAGAGGTCCGGGATAGGATGCCAGGAGATGTCTTTTCTGGGTACCAGGAAAAGTCTTGAGTAAAAACCTTTTCCCCTTTCTTCTGCTGGGACAGGTTGAATATCCCTGATACTTAGAAGAGAGAGAATCTGCTGTTGAGCCTCTGAACACTGATTTGGGGGTAGATCTGGCCAACTGTTTGGGGATGGTAAGGTGTGGAAGTGGAATCTGTATCCTTGGAAAACTATATTTAAAACCCATCTGTCCCGGGTAATGACTTCCCAGTTTTTTGCATGCAGGGCGAGCTTTCCTCCTAAGGGAGCAGGCAGTTGAGCGGGGATTGGAAGGGTTAAGGTTAAGTCATTGTGACATTTTTCCATAGGGGGGTGTCTTACTACTTCCACCATTGGAAATGGGAGCCCCCCACTGCTTAGGCCTGTGTGTAGCCTGAGACTGTAACCTAGGTGGTCTGCTGTTCCTGGGTTTGGACTGAGAAGGCCTGGAAGAGACAGGAAAGGACCAATTCTTAAAAAGGCTAATGCCTATTAAATCTGGGAGGCTGTACTTGCAGGAAATCTTTAATAGTTTGCATAGATTTAGCTTTTTCCTCCATTTTTTTAAGTACTTCTTCTGTTTTGTTGCCAAACAGGCAGTCTTGGTTTAAGGGAACATCCGGTAATTTAGCTTTAACATGATCTGGAAAGTTTTGATTCTTAAGCCAAGCATGCTTTCTAAGTACAGACCCAGTAACAGCAGCCCTGCAAGATGCTTCTAAAGAGTCAAAACCACACTGCAAAGTATGTTTACCAACTTGTTCAGCAGAATGCATTAAATCCTGTAATTCTTTATGTTCAGCACAGTCCGGAATCAATTTTCTGTTTAAGTAATCCCATAATATGCTGCTGATACTTTAATATATGAAACTGGCAATTTAAGGCCCTAATGGCCAAAGTAGCAGAGGTGTATACCTTCTTGCCCCATCTATCCAAGGCCTGGAATCTCTATCAGAGAGGGTAGGATTTTTGGCAGTAGTAGCCTTAATGCCCTTTGGTCCTTGGGAAATGTCTCTGGATCTGCAGTAGGATTCTTGAAGAGGAACTTATGAGAGTCAGGTACTCTGTAATACCTGTCAGGTTTTCTGGGAGCTGGAGGTAAGGTGTCTGGGGCCAGGCTAGATTCCAAGAAGACATCATCTACAATGTCCAGAACAAGAGGGATAGCTGAAGGCCTGTGTTGAGGGAGGAGTAAGAATTCTCTAAGCCTCTTATTGGAGTCAGAGTAATCCTGGGCTTTCCCAGTGGAAATGCTCCCTAACAGTGTGCAAGGTTTCACCAAAAGAAAAATCTTCTGGAGGGAAACCAGAGGGAATGGAGTCCTCTGCATCAGAATCCTCATAGGTAGATAAGGGCAAATCCTGGTAATCAGAAGAAACAGAAATTTCAGAATCCTGATCAGAAGAATCAGAATGAAAATCAGTTCTAGGTCTCTTAGAGGGGAAGGCTGGCTTTCCTTGATTAAAGTAATAAGGTCTTCAGCCATTCTAAGCATTTGCTTTTTAGGCATATGGGCCTGACCATGCAGTTTGGATGTTGGTTTTCTAGGCATGGGTTGAGTTTTAGGCCTTGATGAAGAAGATGGCGTCAGCTTAAAATGCAAATCTGTAGGCCTGAATACACCCTCAGAAGCCGGTGCCTGCACAGTGGCTCCAGACCCATCCAAGGTAGAGACATTCGCAGGTTCCGTAGTCGAAGAAGCATATCGCGGCATACCGGACTCAGAATGGGTCTCAGTAGAGGCCTGCGAATCTGAAGTAGTGGGTATTGGGCTGCAAAAGCACCTCACTGAGTACTGGCAAACTGGCGACTAGCTTAATGGAAGTGTCGTTGGCAGTTTTGGACCTATGCGGTCTGTCTATGTCTTTACCCTTACATTTTTTCGTAATATCGGTAGTCGGATGGCTTATCGAAGCCATTTCTGGATAGTTATTCCGAGTACCAAAATAATTTGCTGCAAATATAGACCGGCGATGAATAGTTTGGGGGTTGAACAAAGGCACAAAACCGACAGCGAGGGACGTCGTGGTCTGGGCCTAAGCAAGGAATGCAGTACGAATGAAAATCTTTATGAGGTATTTGCTTTCCACAAGTAATGCAATTGTTAACTTTTAACTGTTAACTTAACACTAAGGTGTCCTTAGTGACACCTACCAACTTATAGATAGCCTCAAGGACCTACAATTAGAAATGAGGGATACAGAATACTTGCTTATAACCATGGATGTAGAGAAGCTCTTTACCTCGATCCCTAATGATATAGGGTTACAGTATATCAGAGAGCTTTTGCATAAAGAAACACAATTTTCTAATGATAGAATAATACTGATAGCTCAGCTACTTGACTTAGTTCTTAACAACAACGTGTTCATATTTGAGAATGAGTATTATCTACAGGCATGGGGGGTTGCCATGGGCACCCCCTGTGCCAATACATATGCTAACTTGGTGGTACACTGGTGGGAAAGGTTGTTTCTCTTCACGCATGAATCTTTCAGATTCATAAGATATTACAAACGGTTTGTAGATGACATACTTATAATATGGGAAGGCACGGCTGATAGTTTCCATCACTTCCTTAGTCATCTACAAACCACAACTGATTTCCTGAAGTTCACTGTAGAGACTTCACGCTATGAAGTTAATTTCCTTGATGTCACACTCAGATTGACAGAAGAAGGTAAGGTTGTCACTAAGATATACAGAAAAACGGTATGGAAAAATGCGTTATTGGCACCAGATAGTATGCACCCAGCATACACTTTTAGAGGCATAGTTACCAGTCAATTCATTAGAGTGTCTAGACTCTGTCAACACAAAGATGATCTTTTGAAAGAAGCCAGCATTATGGAATCTCTATTCAGAGATAGGGGGTATGATATGAATATGGTTAAAAGAGTGAGGAATGAAGTTATTGGTGACCCAGAACATGATATTCACTCAGGGTTTTATAATCCGAGTATGCGTATGATGGAAACTACCTCTGGTCCTAATATTCATGGAAGAAGGCTGGGTTATGTTATTAAATTTACTAATGAGGTGGAGATGGTCAGGAGTGTGATAAGGAAACATTGGAATGTTCTTACAGTCAACAAGGAGATTAATAACATTGTAGGCCCCACACCAACTTTTTGCTATAGTAATAGTAAAAATCTCAAAAGGCAGCTATGTAATGACCGACAGGTTACGAATGTAAAAAAGTCCACCAATTTAATATCAGGGGACTTAGTGAAAAAAGGAACATACCCTTGCCTAGACTGTCCCAGGTGTAACAGTATAAGTAGGGTACAGATTTATCAACATCCGAGTATGAATTTTGCCTTTAGACCTGTATATTATGCTGACTGTAATACCAAGAATGTGATTTACCTGGCAACCTGTTCTCTTTGCACAGCATTTTATGTGGGCCTAACTAAGAGAAGACTAAGGGACCGTATCTATGATCATCTCTATGAGATCCGTAAACAAGAAGTTACAAATGCTTTGGCCAGGCATGTGAATGAATACCCCTCTCACTCATTTGTATTTAGAGTCCTGGATATAATTATTCCAACTTTAAGAGGAGGTAGTATTGAACAAAAATTGGCTAGGGTAGAATTACATTGGATACTGAAGCTAGCGGCACACATTCCACCAGGGCTGAATAGTTCCATCTCCCTAAAACCCGTGCTGATTGAACGTAGATGAAGTAGTAGTATACTACATGACATTTGAGTAATTTATCTAATAGTGATCATGGGGACACTATTGAGCACTAGGCTATATTTTGTAGATTTGCAGCTCATGGGTGTGTGCCTTTTGGTTACTCACAGTTCTACATAAGTTTTGATACATGAGTATTTAATGATATACATATCTGCATTTTTGAAAATTTGCTTTTGGTATCATGGTTTGTACCATCTGATGACTGCTTTTGCTAATTAACATAGCATATACTCTACAATACTATGTATGGTTGTGTACATACCCTTATACAACAATATGGTAGTATGTATATTGTAAGGGCATACATTTGTTATAATGAAGTTTTGTTTTAAGTGTATGTATAGATCACTGTACAAACTCTTGATCACAAGATCAACTTATTGTCTAGGTGCAAGATTAAGAATTTGCTAGGGCAATATGTCTTTAGCCTAATGTAGGGCAAGTTCAGTTGCCTTGAATGTTGCAATATTGACATATAGTATTAATATCGGTTTTTTAATATAGAATTATGTGTGCACCTGTATTATGTACCCTCATGTTGTTATATGTATATATATTTTCACATAATATCATCTTTGTGTATATATATATACATATATATATATTTTTTTTGTTAAGGATATATATTTACATGTCTTTGACATTATTATATATATATTTTTATGTAAAAATATTTTATATACATGTTTTTGAAGTGAGGTATAGACACAAATATCGTATTGATTGAAAAAATTTTTTGTTAAAAAATTTTTTAAAATATAAAACATATAATGTAATTGATGATTCTATATAGTTCAGCTTAATAATGTATTTGTGCTTATCCTAAGTTTGAACAAGCACACTGTAGTATGTCATACCCAGTTATACAAGGTAGTGAATGAGACTTATAGAGGCTACATGGTTTGCTTCCGGTATATAAACGGAACATCAATAACATATGCCTTGAATGATTTTGGCTTCATTTCTTTCTATCTTGTATACCCATTACAATATATACATTCTTTATTCATATCTATAGTCCGATAAGTAGGAATTGTTCATATAATTTTGTAGTATTTGTAAGATTTTTTTGATATGCAAGATCATATGCATACAAATATCGTAGTGTTTATTGTGTCTTTTTTAGTATGTAAATTAAGGGGTCTTGCAATATATTTTCCTTATAAGTATGGCTTAAAAAGTAGGAATTCTCCACATATTTATGCAGTATTAACAAGGTTCTTGTGATTTGCAAGATCGTATACACATGAACACTGTGGTGTTTTACTTTGTTTTCTTTAGTGTGCGAACTAAAGTGTCTTGCACTAGGACCGAGGGGACAACTTTTAGAGTAGGATGCACTCTTTGTGGAGTATCTAAGACATGTGACGTTACATAGCGAATGGAGTGAGTTTTAGCTAGTAATGGAGTTGACAACATGTCAAGGTCTCTTTTTTAGTGAAGTTTACCCCGTGGATGGAATTATGTAGCAAGGACTTACTTCTTTTAGAAATCTGGACAATTAAGGTATGGAATTCTTATGCATATGTTTTATAAGACTATGAGTATTGTGGAAACATCCGTTTATATAATCAAGAGTAAGCAAGTGTTGTAGACTGCAAGGGAATAATGTACGTTTTGAAGTTAGCGTTTTTGTCAAGCAACCCTAATGAACAGCATTTTTGCAGTATGTTTCTACAGTCTTCATTTTCAATGACTATCTGAATTTTGCTGTGTCTTGTCTTCCAACAAATTTTAGTAATGTTTTGTAATGTCATGTGCCGGTTTTTAGTAATGAAGTGTAGAAATAGTGTGTTTGTTTTTTAAATGTCATGATGAGCTGAATCTCATTAAGAGGTGATTAAGGTTTAGCTTAATGAGCCCGCCAAAAGCTGGTCTATTTATTTGCTCTAGCATTGTTTTATTATTGTATCTGATGAAGCATAGTTTAACTATGCGAAAGCGCTCATCCTTGTCCAAATAAAAGATTTTCTATATCTTTATCGTGGAAATGATTTTTTGAACTGTGACTACTTTGGAATTTGCCTATTCAAGAGTGTTATTCGTGGTGACTGTTCTCATTTTTTGCACTATACTCTGTAATACCTGTCAGGTTTTCTGGGAGCTGGAGGTAAGGTGTCTGGGGCCAGGCTAGATTCCAAGAAGACATCATCTACAATGTCCAGAACAAGAGGGATAGCTGAAGGCCTGTGTTGAGGGAGGAGTAAGAATTCTCTAAGCCTCTTATTGGAGTCAGAGTAATCCTGGGCTTTCCCAGTGGAAATGCTCCCTAACAGTGTGCAAGGTTTCACCAAAAGAAAAATCTTCTGGAGGGAAACCAGAGGGAATGGAGTCCTCTGCATCAGAATCCTCATAGGTAGATAAGGGCAAATCCTGGTAATCAGAAGAAACAGAAATTTCAGAATCCTGATCAGAAGAATCAGAAGGAAAATCAGTTCTAGGTCTCTTAGAGGGGAAGGCTGGCTTCCCCTGATTAAAGTAATAAGGTCTTCAGCCATTCTAAGCATTTGCTTTTTAGGCATATGGGCCTGACCATGTGGTTTGGATGTCGGTTTTCTAGGCATGGGTTGAGTTTTAGGCCTTGATGAAGAAGATGGCGTCAGTTTAAAATGCAAATCTGTAGGCCTGAATACACCCTCAGAAGCCGGTGCCTGCACAGCGGCTCCAGACCCATCCAAGGTAGAGACATTCGCAGGTTCCATAGTCGAAGAAGCATATCGCGGCATACCAGACTCAGAATGGGTCTCAGTAGAGGCCTGTGAATCTGAAGTAGTGGGTATCGGGCTGCAAAAGCACCTCACTGAGTACTGGCAAACTGGTGACTAGCTTAATGGAAGTGTCGTCGGCAGTTTTGGACCTATGCGGTCTGTCTATGTCTTTACCCTTACATTTTTTCGTAATATCGGTAGTCGGATGGCTTATCGAAGCCATTTCTGGATAGTTATTCTGAGTACCAAAATAATTTGCTGCAAATATAGACCGGCGATGAATAGTTTGGGGGTTGAACAAAGGCACAAAACCGACAGCGAGGGACGTCGTGGTCTGGGCCTAAGCAAGGAATGCAGTACGAATGAAAATCTTTATGAGGTATTTGCTTTCCACAAGTAATGCAATTGTTAACTTTTACTGACATCGGTTAAGAGCAAGAAAAAGAATCCCCAATGGGGTACTTAGCTTTTTTGAAGACTTCGGTTCTGAAACTCGAAAATGAAAATTTCAGGAGTCGGCCGACCGGCACTTGTGAACTGCTTCTACTTCGGGCACCGCGCAGCAAGAAAAACTGATGTAATGGTGTCGGACGTATGTTTTATACCCCTGACGACCTGACTTTATGGAAGAAGAGACAGCATCCGATGCAGGAATCCAACACTTTGATATTCGGGCTGGCTGAGGGCTACCTGCAGGCAGATAAACCAAATGTAATGACTGCAACAGTGAAACACGAAGAACATCCAGTGGAATGCTTGTTTTATCCTGATTTAAACATATGGTTTGCAATTGTGTAGATTGCTTTTACTGTATTACAGCCCAGTCTGAAGCCATGTTGCTTGTTGGAAAATGTCATATTTTCATACATATTTTACAAATAGATTGTATAATAGTTTTCACATAGCTTTACTGGGCACATTATGGCTATTGGCCATTAGACTAATGTGAGTTGTTTTGGTCTTTAGGACTGTTACTAAGATGACCTGTTTCTAGCTAAAGGGAATGAACCTTGTTTTATGTGTGAGAGATGGATAAGGTACTTAGTTTAATGGATTTTGGATGAGAATAATTGATATTTGGAGCTTTTTCTTCAAGTTTTTGTAAAATTTCTAGTGCATATTGGCAGGCTATGCTTTTAAACTGGAATGTATGTATGTCCATTGCGGTAGGGGTGGCTTGTTATTGGTGAAGTTGGAAGATTGGGGAGGTTAAACTTTAGGTCAGATAGTTTAAGGCCTGATACAATAGCTACCTCTATGATGATGTTTATGAATTCTTTGTTAAGTTTGTGTTGGGTATTATATGATTTTTCCAGACTGTCAGGGAGTATTTTAAGGATTTCCAGAACTGTATGGGTGTACTTAATAGTCCTGTTTGTCTCAGTCTAACTCATCTTACTTTGGCTGAGCTGTTCATTCTACAGACATTTACTCTTTTGGGACCTGGAAAGTTTATTTATTGTTATTTTCTAGAAAATCATTTCCATACATGCCATGCCTGTTCCCTCTGTTTGAGAATTTGTCTAATTTCTTGTGTTACCCACCAACAGAAAAGATAACCTCCGAGTCTTCTCAGTTTTAGAGGGAAAAAAACACTCTGAATGTGTTCATGTGAACTTTAAAATGTAGTCAACCCTGTTATGGAAATTACGTCAGACAGAATGGTTCATAGGTTCATAGGTTCATAGGTTCATACTATAGGTTCTGCCCATAGTTTTGGCATGCCTAGCTCTGCCTTTAGGCTTACGCCACCCTTTGAATTTGGCTTCTGTGGCCCCGCCATTTTTCTTCTGCTTCTGGTTTAGTGACACTGAGGTATTCTCCTGTGCCTCTGTCGAGTAGTGACTTGATTGTAACCCCTGTAGTATCTGCAATCCACATCCATTGGTCCCTTGTTCTCTGAACAAGGGAGTCTTCCGGGGCATAGAGTCTCTCCGGGATTTTGTCCTCTCCAATAGGAGTCTTTAAGATGAAATCTATCCTCCAGTATCTCTTCCGCCCTTGACTAGAAGGGTTTTTTTGAATTTTTGAGGCTCCATTAGGACCTAGATTTTTTGAGATTGTACACAGGTCACAAATCTGGCACGGATATAAGGAGAGCGGTCAGAACTGAATATAACTGCAGTTTTGTAAGCTTTATCATTTACCCAGATTTTTTAGTCGGCATCCATAAGACAGTGAACTTTGTGGCCTCCCTTTAGGTGAGGAAGGTCGGTCAGATACATTCGAATGGGGCATTGTACTCAATCATTGGTCTGATGAGTGATGAGTATACTGGATCTATGAGTGATGATGATCTAGATGTGACCTTAAGCAATCTAAGTAATCCCTTGATGATAAGGTGGGCAACTTATTTCCCCAGAGTACTGTTAACCAATATGAGTGTCTGATATGAAAGGTTACTGTCAACCTGTCCACCTATATGGTAGCTAGGGGGCATATGGATTTGATCACAGGGGGTTTCTCTGCATTTTACTGACTATCTGAAGGGTGGCATGATTCTTTCGGCAGTTATCTGTTTCTGTGAGATCTCTGTCTCCAGGGATTGCTCTGTGAGACCCTTCCTGAAGGATATCTGTGTCGGATTGCAGTCATCTGCAAACTTTGTCAACCATAACCTCCTGTGTTTGTCTTTGTACTTTTCAAAGTAGATGCCAAACAAGAGGCCAAGGACAAACAAGCCCGCCCAGACACTTGTCCTGTGGACCACCTTTGACCACAGGCTTTCCTCTGGACATGGTGCCAAAGAACCAGCCCCCTGTGGGTCTTGGTCAGCCAGAGCTAGTTTTTCCTTACCTTGTAATGTAGTTACATTTAATTTGTTGGGATGAGTTTTTCACAATGACACCCGAAAGGGGTATTACCAAAAGCCTTGCCCAGGTCTAGTAGGCCTGGAGTGGACTTTCTTTCCCTCGCCCAAGGCCTTGGTGACTGTTTCAAAGAATCATCTTAAGCTTGGGTTGCATGATCTGCCTTGACAAAGCCAAACTGCTGGGAATCCAAATATTATGTCTTTTCTGTGCCCTTATTTATGAGATTACTTATGATCCTCCAGCGTGGCTTTACATAGCTAATGGAATGTCAAGTTAATGGGATTGCACTGGCACCACGGTGGAGTGGAGTACCACAGTCGCTGTGTCACATGTATCCAGCGTGATCCAGAGATGATCCAGAGGTGAGAACTTGACTTTTTAATTCCTCGTTGAGTTAGTGGAGCTGTGGAGAGGGGGACACCATCCACACCACCATGGATGCTGGATTTGTTGTTCTTTGCTTATGGAGAGAGAGCAGTTCTCACTAGGGCATTAGAGATGTTTGGGGCATTTATCATTTGGTATCTCTCCTTTAGGGGGTGAGGGGGGGGGGAGAAGTTTGCACTGAACCTGTCAGCCAGTATGTTGGCAATGTCTGTAGGATCAGTAATCTTCACATCATTTTCAATGGGGTTCCATTTACTATATTCCAGTTCAATTAAGTTTATGCTTTCCCGACTCCGGGATTGCTGTGATACTTTTTACTGCTGGAAACAGTTTATGGGCTTTAAAAGACCAGGTGGATATTATGGGGCAGTATTCACTAAGATTATTAAGGAGGAATGAAACTTATTTTTATTTCTCAGGGAATTTAGTTGCTATTATGTCAAGTAAAGAGAAAGCATTTCACTTTCAGCATCTTCCAGTGGGCTGCTTTACTGAGTCTAATCGTTTTACATATGTTTTTCACAAGGATTTTTTATAGGGTGATCAATGTTTTTTTTTTTTTACCCAGAGCTGTTACATGGAAAAACTTTTAAGCACCGATTTTATATTGTACTTGTAATATGGCTGGCGAGGGTATATATAGAAGGACAATGTAAATGTTTGGTGCTGTTCCTATTACAAACTGTGCCACTAACCAGCTTTAATTTGAATCTGCTTTCAAAAAGGTTCTTGAGTTCCTTTGGTGTTATTTTGGACTAGTGGAAGATCATCACCATGGACTGGATTTCAAGATATCTTGGACATGAAGTAACATGCCATGTTGAGCAGTTACCCTTGCATCTGAGTCCAAAACATACAGCAAAGTCAGTCCCCATTCTATATATGTTAAGGAAAACTACAGGAGTCATACACCCAGTTCCAAAAGTGGAATAACTCTCACCTCACGCAAATAATCTGGGATTGTACACTGGCATGGTTTGCCAATTTACAAGACTGAATCATTGGCAAAGCCTGTTGAATTAAACTGAGTTGTTGGTAAAGTAAAAACTATCTGTATGTGAAACTAGACAATGGGGAAGCCAGACTGCCTTCAGTTTCTAGTTACATATACAGGTGAAGTTGTACTGAAAGTTTCAAGCGCTGGGGAGGGACTTGGGACCATGCTCATTTATGGCTGCATGCAGTGCAGTTTTCCTCTGAATTACTTTGAGGGCAGCTCTCAGGAGTCATGTTAAAAAAAAAAAGCATTGCCCTGGTAATCTAATGGCCAAACTGCCTTTCCCTTTTCCTGGACAGGTTAAATACAGGCACAATATCTGCAGGATACTCACATTCACCAGTCTGTCCATGGAGTTCTAGCTTGTGATGGACTCATGATGTATCCCCACCTGAATGGAATGCAGTTAGGTTGTCTGCCTGAAACTCCACGTCATTCCAATGAAGCTTCTGCACACAAGAACTTTAGCAAAATTCAGTGGCACACTGAGTCCTGTGGCGGACTCATACTACACTCCGAATAGTTTACAAATATTGACTGCTATGGGATTTCATTAAGTGTTCTGAATGTAACAAGGTTACATTCAAGTTGATAACTTTGTGTTATGTGGTATTGAATTGGATGAACCCCAGCCCCCGGGATGATGTTATCTCAGGGGCAGGGTGGACTGCACAATTATGTTTAGCAAACGTGGACAGCCAGGCTTTAGAACCAGCACCACATGCTCATTTTACAGGTCCGCTGTTGTAGAAGCAGATGCAGTGTTGCTGCAGGTATAGAGAGACCCAGCATTAATCCTTCAGCCAAGATTGAAGTTTCTGAACCTCCTGTTATTTAAATGATCATAATGGTATAGTATAGTGATTGGAAAATTCTTGCCTTTTACACTTATCAGCATGGACATAAGTTAGTGAAGGTAGACATTTTGGACTGTGATATTTTCTATATCATGGACTGATATGTATGTCTGGCATAGATGTTGACCACATTCTAGTTATCTAATAAATTACATTATTGTTGATAATTGTGTTGTACATGAGAAAGAGAGGAAGGTCAACAGGTACAACACGTTACTCAATTTGCACACGAGAGGTTTGTTTGGCCAGCTCCAAGTAAACTTCCTGTACAACTTCATCTCATTTTTAGATGTCTACAGAGTCAATTTTTGTACACACACACACACACACACACACACACACACACACACACACACACACACACACACACACACACACACAACTTTAGCCTGCAGCTTCATTATATTCCCATTATTTGTACATTTTGTGCAGCATTGCTTACTTAATTCATTATGTGTTCACAGCCTGTGTTTGCATTTGTAGTGTATTACTCTATCAGTCACATATCCCTGAAAAAAAGGATGACTTTGTTATTGTAAAGGACTATAACACTAACAATATGCAAATAATCAACTTGTAACAGCATTCAGCATAATGAACAGGATATGAATATCTGTCAGCTGGTAAGCCTCAGATGCATCCTTGCATGTGTCTTTCGCATTGTGAGATTATGGTGGCCCTTCATGTGTACATATTACTGTGGAAGCCCAGTTGTTAAATAATCTTGCCACTAGTCTATGTGGAGTTTTTATGTGGCACAAACCTTTCCTTCTATCTTCATTAAGTGAGACGCAGTTACTAATGAACAGTGCTGTGGTTAAAGGAGCATAGCATGTTGTCAAACTTTATATAATCATCTGACATGAGAAACTCGAAAACACATCTGATATCAGGAGTCCTTATTGGTCAAATTGTTGGAATTTCATCTGCTACATATCTAAAATTTTCTATTTCTTCGTCTTCTACTCTTGAGCCAAGATATACATGTAGTACCTGCCAGCACTTGCTGTGTTGTAACATGCCAGACTAGAACAACATACTTGGGTACAGCACTAGCTATTTTTTTTTTCTGCTGATTGCACTGTGTGGAGCATAATCCTGTCATTGATTGGGGAAAAATTCAAGCATTCACACAGTGTTCAGGAGATTATCAAGTCATGAGTCAAGGATATCTGAACTGGTAATGTGTCTACGGTCTTGGAAAATAGCATGGCAAAGCAGTTTACTATAATTTTGTTGAATGCCACTTACGCCGATTTTAAAATCGCATAAGGCCGACTGGTAAAAACACCAAACCACAAACTTCCAAATGCTTAAAACTGAAAGCACGGAAGTGAGTGGTTCTTGCAAAATCGTTGACTTTAATGGTGATTTTACAGCAAAGTTTAAAGTGATTTGAATGTTAAATGTCGTCTTTACATATTTGATATATGGTAAAAATGGCATTGACATTTTCAGCATTTAAGTTTATGAAATTAATGAAATATATTGTCTTTCAACAAAATGATAGTAAACCTGGCAAAGCACCTCTATAAGTGCCAGTATTTCAGAAAGGTTGTATGAGGATGCAGGAGGGAGAAACTTGCATCTTACAAGATGGCACCATTTAAGATTGCCCAGTACAGGGATCAGCAGGAGGATCTCATGATCTTATACCAGTTCAGGAGATGTTCTTTTGTCAGGCTTCTCAGCATCTCCCTAAATAGGATCTACAAAAAAAGAAAATAGACCATTACAATTGTATATACACTAGGACCCTATCTAGTCCCTCCATCATCTTCAAGACAAAACTATCCCCCAGGGAAAAAGAAGCCACTTTGCAGACTGAGAGGGGACCCCTGAGCATCATGAACTGTTGCTGTCACTAGCTGAGACATCCAAGCCTTCTTGACAGGTGACCCCTCCAGCCAAGATGTTACAGTTCTGTCTGCAGTCTGGGACTACCATAAGGAGCACTCCTCTACATTTGGTCCAACTTGGAGAATCAACTAAATCAGCCAAAGGTTTCAACACCCAGTCATGGACAGCTATGTCTTGGAGACCTAATATCTTCCTTATGACAAGGATTTACTGAGGCCCAGGCTGGTTCTACAAAACATTTGGAGCACATACATCCTACTCCTCAAAGGAACTGTAGATCATGTGTGATCTTTAGACTGAGACCAGGCTTCTACTCCCACCTCTTTATTTCTGATAGGGACAAAAGTTCCCCACCTTTTCTTAATCTTACTGACTAACAGTCACATCTGGTACTCCCAGTTCCAAATGATAAATGTCCAGAGGGGATCACAAATTTATTACAACTGGCTATGATAGATGCCTTCTGGTAAATAAACACTGTAGGATATCACACATTTTTTTCCTTCAGTTCTGTTTAAATGACTTTCACCTTCAATACAAAGAAATGTTGTGAATATACACATGATGTACTTAAAGTGATAGCAGCTGAAACTTAACAGAAGAAAGATCTCTGTGTGAGCCCTTAATGACATGGCTATTTCATAGCAACTCATGAAAAGCTGTTTAAAACCTGCAATTTTTTTTCAGTGAAGATAAGGCAGATTTCAAATGTAAAAATCTGTGGAAAACATGCAATCACTTTTCAGTAAATATGCACAAAGATGTGAAACACAGCAATCTGTACAAAACGGGCAGGGGAGTTCTTCTGTGAAAATATTGCAAATCTTTAAAAGTAAAATTATTTCTTATTACACGCACACACACACACACACACACACACACACACACACACACACACACACACATATGCAAGCACCGCCACTCATCACAATCAGCTACATCCTGAAAACTAATGAGTTACCTTGTTTAGTTTGGAAGTTTTTAGATATATAGCTGTTTGGATACAATTTGGATAAAGCAGGAAGTGACATTAGGACTTTTTTATCTAATGAAGGAAAGAAAAGGGTGTCTAAAAGGACTGTTCTAGCTAAATATCTCCAAGTGTTGACTAGTGTTGACTCGGTCCAGGATATCCCTCTGGATTTCTTCAAATAAAGTCAACCCACCCCTCATTAGTACTTCAGTCAGTTAATATTGCACCTTCCTCCTGAAGTGTTTTGGGCATTTTATGAAACTTTGAATGAACTGAATATGAAAAAAGAAACAGCCTGCATCCACAGACAGTGAATTCATGTCCATGGATTTTGTCCACTTGTCTTTTATATTTGCAGCCATAAACAGTCATAAAAGTCAGCGATAAATTACATTCAGTTAATAATAGTGTTAGAGCCAGCTAGCCAGTAGTATTTTTCTAATGTTATGTCTATACACAAAAACCTTGGAACAAACTACCCAATAGAATTTTTCTAATGTCATTTCTATGTGCAATAATATTTATGCCTGTTTATTTAATTTTCAAAATGTATTTCCTCATTTCTTTAAGTTAAAAAAAAAATAAAAAAAAATGTTTCTGGTTGTTTGTTAATTTATATAAATATCTACATAAAACTGTTGAATTATAACTTCTGGCATCTGCCTTTTAGAAAAAAGAGAGACTGCTTAGTTTTAGCTGCTTTAATGTGTTATATTACAGCTCTCTCATTTTAAAAAGTGTTCAATAATTTCTTTCTTTGGTGTGCTAAACTGGTCTACGTAGTGGCAGAATGTTACTATAAAAGTAGGAATCAGCTGTAACACTGTAAGACATTATCATCTTCTGAAGGTTACTGTGTGTGCATGACTGCAGTAGTTTTCACCAAGATATGACTGTTGGCTATAAAGGGGGCTAAGAGGTGGGTGACTACATGAGGAACAAGTGATTGCAACTCTGCTCTTAGACACATAATGTGAAACTTTTTTGTCTGTGGCTCTGCAGCAGTGTTCACTTGCCAAATGCTGTCACAGCTGATCACCACACACACATAGTACTATTACCATTATTCATGACGGCAACAGGACTATAGATCATAACCCTAGAAGTCAAATTAAAGGATTCACTGGTAGCATTCTCACATTGAATATGTATGTGGCTGCAGGCTCTGGGTTTCACCAGAAACTGAGATGAGTCCTTTCTGAGCATGATATAAATGACTGCCTTCATTAAGATACAACTGGACACCCTTCAATCTTAACTGTTCCTGAATACAGTCATTGTTTAGTAAGTCATAGGTTGACAGTCTGGATGAGGATGCAGCAAAGGGTCTAAGCTTCATTTCTCCAGTTTAGTCTGAGCATATTAGCAGCTGCAGCCTTTGATATGTCCATCTCATGTCTGAGGTTGCAAATATTGAATTAGGCTGTGGAATGTCAGTGGCTTTAGAATCACTGCTTACCCATGGATCTTCAAATGTTAAAACTTTGTCACTGGGCTTTGTAGTAGTGGCCACTCACTCTGTTAGACTTTCCTCCATGCAAGTTAACCAGTCTTATATTCCAATTATAGAAGACACACTTGTCAGATAGGGAAGCCTCTTTTTCTTCTCCACAGTTCAAGGGAAGTAGGCTCTCCCAGCAGAAAAAGCTCTGCATAAAGCAGCTGGAACTACAGGCTAAGTCTCTCATTGTAAGGGCTTTGCAGAAAGAGATGAAGCCACAGAACATCCTGCTTTGATCTGAAAACCAGTCTGTTGTATTAGAATTGACCAAGTAGGATGGAATGTAGTTGCTCCTCAAGTTTAAAAATATGTCCTTCTGGCACCACATAATAAAGTGAATTAATACCATTTCATTAATTCATATCTCAAGATTAGCAAACATGACAGCATACTGCCTGACCCATACCTCTAGTCATCTGCTAGAGTTGACGCTTCAGGAATCCTGCATGGTCAAGATCTTCCTGGAGTGGGGCACCCACATGACTGTCATGCACAACACCGCAAAAGAATCCATCACACTCCAGTGTTCTGCATATCTCAATAGGGTAATGTGAATTTATGGTGGATGTGTTCTTCTTTCTGAGGTAAGAGATCCTGTTACACACCATCCAACCATTCCATAAAATTCTATACCTATTCATAAAATCCAAAGGAGAAAACAGTTTATTGTCCACTAGAGGCTGTACAGGATATACTTTCTTGCTCTTATATCCTTGAAAGTCCAAGAAACATCTTTACAAGTACCAATAATGTTCCCTATAGTTTAGGTAATACGTAACTCCACTTTAGGGTGGGATTCCTGGTTTAGATCCTTTGTTCCAACTCAATTATTTGGCAGGGGTTTACAGACTGAAGTTAAAGAAATCTTTCACTTAAACTTATTGTGCTAACTGGAAAATGTTCTTCATCTAGGTAGAAAGTTATCCTCTGCTGTGTTGGCTATGTTAACTCCATTGCTTTGGCTAAATCAGGCTCTCATCTACTGCTGTCACTTGTCTAATTTTGGTCATGGCTGTTTCATATTTGAAATGCACATCTCCAGCATTTACAGTATATTTATTATGACCTAGTGGACAGCAGTACTGTATCCCTGCACTAGCTGTTCAAGCAAGTCTTTATATGGGTTGTGCATGTATGTCCTCCTTGGAGTAACCACTACTCTCCTTAAAGAAACAGTTCTGCTCCTTGGAATTTAAATTTTATTAAGCTCATCTCTTGGGAGATGCTTGTTTTGCTGACATTGACCTCTACTACTCACTGGATCTCAGAGTGTCAGGCCCTTTTACACAGGGAGCCATTTTTGGTGTTAACCATGTCTCTGTTTTAGAAATAACCTGGGCTGTACTTGCAAATGGTCTATTGAGATCAGTGTACTACCCTGGTAAACAAACTAAATAAAATATTTCACATTTATTTTCTCCTTATGGTAGTATCTAAATTGTCCTAAAACATTCCATTTATCCCAGTTTTATCTTTCCATGGTCAGAACTTGGTGTGTATGATGTTTCATATTCAGGACAGTCACTAACAGGTCTGGGTAGTTGGCAATTCTGGGAAAACATTTGGATTAAAATGTGCAATGTGTTTGGCCAACAAGTAGGGAATCATCTTTTGGAAATTTCTTTTGTTAAAGGCCACTCCATTTGAACATTGCTGTTTGCATTGTGGGGGTAAAAAAGTCACACAGACAAACCATTCCATAAAAACTCCAAGAAATATCCAACTAAACTGGTGTCTTCATAGTGTAATACCTTAAAGCTCCTTCAGTAGAAGCCCATGAGCTACATGAAAAATGACCCCTTAAGGACATACCAGTGTTTCTGCTTCATGGCTTCTATATGCACACGATGTTTCTCCTTTTTCATCTCTACTGGTGCATTCAGGACAATAAAGTCAAACCTCATTAGCTGTAGACATGCCATGCTTTGTCTTTTTTCTGCAGTTATCAGTATAGCATAAGAGGACTGTTTGGCCAGACCCAGGAAACACATAGCTTAATACCAAGCCTGATACCCATAAGTATTAAGGTACCTGAAAAACATGCCAAATAACATCAGAACCAAATAGTAAAAGGTCACAAAACAAGCCGTTCAGTAAAAACTTTGAAGAAGGCCCAACTAAGATCTGTTCTTTTCAGTTGTATTGTATAAGTAAACATATAGTCAATGAAAGTGGTTAGAAATGTTGGACATAGGGCTGTCTATCTGGATGAAAGTGACTGGATCTACTGTTTGCCCTCAGTAATCTGTCTCTGCAAAACTAGTGACCATTGTGCAAAGTAAGCTGGAATGCTTTAGAAAGGCTGTCTGCAATGTGTGAAACAAAGTTGAAATACATTACAGAGGCCATTACTTTTTATCAGATACCTGACATGTACACAGTCAACAAATTGGCTTCAGTTACTAGGTATGGGGATGTCTTTGTATTAAACTGTTTGATCCTGATGTTGTTTGGCAAGTTAGGCAGTCACTAGGCTGTGAGACATCCATCCAATACCTCACCAGACTGCCAGCATTTAAATGGCATCCCTTACTATCCTGGGTCAGTAAATAAGGAGCTTCAATCCTCACTACTGACTCCAATATGAGACTGTCACTTAAACAGAAGTAATATTTCACAATTTTCCCCTAGGAGCACAACAGGAACATGCTCTATTTTCTGAGACTGGACTATATACCTCTGCCACCTAAATGTATTTTCGTATTACACATGTCAGAGCAAAGTGTCCCAACTTGAGACCTCTGATACACTCACACTCAAAGTAAATGCAAATCTCGCACATCAAAACACTTCTGGGAAAGCTGGACACAGCTTTCCAGCTGCGTCTCTGTCTCAAAATAATACAGTAACACTGCCACCAATCAGAGTGTCTTCATGCCCTTCTAAAGGGGTGTACAGTTATTAAAATTAATTATCAAAATAAATGGTAGCTATGACCGGAATAGCCAGGCCTTTGAGGTGTCCAGGAGAGTATCAAACAGATAGAAGCACTATCTAATCTCTAAAGAAAAACACTGGTTTCCAGCCACAATGTAAAATAATGAAAAACATTTAATAATAAGTAAAATGATTATAAGATTATAAACAAATAACTGTCAAACACTATAATTAAATCTCCAGAAATGTAAATCCAAACTGCAGGATAGGAGTCCATTATTCTAGAAAAACTCTTATTTTAATAACTAAGCTTTTCTGGTCTAACTAAAGAATACAGTCCATCATCTACTCTAACATATAATAGTAAGGCCAAGGCAAGCTCACATTTTGTGGGTGAGTTCTCTTTTTTTGGTGTCCATTGACTACTCAGTACTTACACTGCAGTCTCCACTTGTTTAAATAACCTCTTAGCAACCAGAAACATTCTAATGACATTGCTCACTGTTCAGCTGAATCTCCACAATTTGTAGTTTAGAATATCCCTCTCAAACATGTGTAGTTAGAAGTGAATCAAACCAGTGACAGATTCTTTAAAAATTCAGTTTAAACAGGAAAATACTCAATATTTTAAAATGTATTTACATTTTCACAACTAGGCATGCTGGCATACAATACAAGTCAATCTGAAGATATGCACAAATCTCCTGCCAGACATGCTAATGCAGATGTCAGTGTTTTCAGTTTCTTCACAGGCTGATCCAATGGCATGGAGTGATAAAGCCCTAACTATGGCCCAGCCAACCCAGGTTCAATTAGCAGCTTGGGTGACTGATGAAGTGGCAGAGAGGGAGATATGGGGTGCCCATCCTTGGTAGGGACTCACTAGTAATGCTTCCTATGGGAAGCTGTGGTCAAAACAGGGGAGATGCCTTCAGATACAACCAGCAAGCACAGAGGGTGGGGAAAGGGACAAGTGGGTAGAGCACATAAAATAAAGAAAAACAAACATTGGAAGCATTGGCTGGAAATAAAGATGGCAAAGCCCTCAGGATGCCTTTAATATCTAAAACTGTCCCCCAGCAATATCAGAGTGAGTCCAGGAGTTAGAATGATGCTGGTAGACCCAGCATGGATGTGAGGCACTGGGGGTGGGGGCAAAAACATTACAAAAGTAAGAGTCACTAACCTGTCCTTGCAGGACTACTGTGTATTTGTGTGAAACAAGATGGAGTACTTTACTGTGGCTCTTGTGTATGTGTGCGAAATTAAATATCTCAATGTAGGCATTACTTCTCTGTCACTGTTAATCACTTAAGGTGCCCACAGTCAATACAATAGCTATAATTGCTAGGTATATGGGTAGCTGTAGATGGAAATGTCTGACCCTAAAAATGTTATTAATCTAGCTTTGCAAATGTAATGTGCATTCATGTGAGATACGCTGCAATACTTCACTGTACACCTTTCTTTTTAAATCACATTCAGTTGCCTGATGAATACACAGTCATGAAAGTGATTGTAACTGGTATATACAGAAACAGTCTGTGGATAAAAGTGACTTACTTTTGCTGTTGTTTGATGACAGTTAATCACTGATCTGGCTTGGTAACAGCAGTGCCACACAATGTACTGTATTTGCTAAAATAAATATAAACTCTTACTGTTTGTGTTTATGCTAGTGTAGCTGTGTGGGGGGATTATGGGGTGGGGATAGTATATCTAAGAGAAAGAAGATTTCCATAATTTATTTCACCTTCCTTCAAAATCAAACATCAGAATTATGCATAGTAAGTGGCTATCTCTGGTGATCCGTTTAGAATGTGTGCAAATGCAACTGATCATTGGAACAGTAATGCATTGTGTAGAGTTGACATCTCACATTACTTGCCTCCTTGGTTGAGTTTGTGACTGTAGTTCTTTATCTGTGGACTCTGTATGTTCTCCTCATCTCTGTTTGGATTTATGCAAGTTGCTCAAGTGTCTTCCCATAACCCAAAGATATGCTAGAGTTAAACTGGAATTCCTCCAATTTTTCTGCAGTAGGAGTTGTGGGAGCTTGTGGGGGGGGGGGGCACAAGCATGGGCATGCACAATTCTGCACGTGTGTGTGTGTGTGTGTGTGTGTGTGTTAGTATCTTTTGCAAGATCAGTGTCAATGTGTGTTTGCAGGTGTGGAAAATAATATCACTGATTTCACCTGTGGACAAATACAGTATCTGTGTGCATACATAACTCTTATGGATAGCAGTAAAAGGTGCAGTTAAGTAACTGTCTTTCAAGTATTTATGCAGCCACCAGTCCCCAGCTATGATTTTCAAATAGATTTTAGTAGGAGAGGCCCATCCTCAACTTCAATCCAGGGACCCATTACTTCTAAAATCACCCCCATGACTTAGATACTTACATGAGAAAGATTAACAGATTTGCATGGTGTCCTGAAAAACAGAAATACAGTCTGCTATGGAACACTTCTAGTGGTGCAAGTTTTACATTTTCCGTGGATGACTTCTACTTTCAGTCAGTGTGTCATGATATTGTTTTCAATCAAAGTACAATAATGTTTAGCATACTGAGGGTTGAAAATAAAATACAGAATCATTTACCTTTGTGGGATCTGAATGCTGAATGCATATTCATGCTGTCCTGGACTTAAAATGAGAGGACCATCCACTGCCCGATCACTTTCTGTACAAAAAATAAAGTATGCGTCATTGCATGCAGACTCTAATGTTATGCTCTCTGGTTGCAACTAACCTAAAATATCTTATTTTCTATACTTAATAACTAATGACTGTAAAACTAGCAGTAAACTTGGATGCATTACAATAATAAGAAAGCAATTCTAAGCATAAACAGAAAAACTGAACTGAACTTGTTTACTCAAATGTAGAATATTTCAAAAGTGTCAAGCATGACAAAAACTGGGCAAAGCACTCATATTTTTGATATCTTGACAAACACATGTAACAATGTAACTTTTTTTAATTCATGGTAGGAAAATTGTACCTTTATAAGTTTAAATACTTGGGATCAACAGTAATGGTGAGTGTGGAAGAGAGGTGAAGAGAGTACAGGCAGGGTGGAGTGGGTGGAGAAGAGTGTCAGGAATAATTTGTGACAGATGGGTACCAGTCAGAGTGAAAGGGAAGATCTACAAGAAGGTAACGAGATCAGCTATATTATATGGGTTGGAGATGGTAGCACTGACAAAAAGGCAGAAGTCAGACCTGGATGTGGCAGAGTTAAAAATGTTAAGATTTGCACCGGGTGTGATGAGTATGGACAGGATTAGGAATGAGTATATTTAGAGGGTCAGCTCAGGTTGGATGGTTTGAAGACAAAGCCAGAGAGGAGAGATTGTGTTGGTTTGGACATGTGCTGAGGAGGGATGCTGGGTATATTGGGAAAAGGATGCTAAGGATGAGGCTGCCAGGTAAGAGGAAAAGAGGAAGGCCTAAGATGAGGTTTATGGATGGGGTGAGCGAGGACAAGCAAGTGGTTGGTGTGATAGAGCAAGATGCAGAGGACAGGAAGAAATGGAAACAGATGATCATCTGTGGTGACCCCTAATGGTAACAGCCAAAAGAAGAAGAAGATGAGTTTATGACCATGCACAGCTAGTTTACCTCTTCCATTTCATTAATGGAATGGATAGCTGTTAAACAATTCAGGGCAACAACAGCACAGCAAAGAAGACTGCCTACTACAAAATAAATATCTGATTATGTGTGTTAGTACACAATGCTGCATTTATATGTTTCCCATGAACATTAAGAGAAGAGAAGCTTTATCAACAATGAATATGGATCTGACTTCTAGCATCTGATGTATAGTCTTAGTAATTCTGTGTATTTAATGCAATTAAGGCTTCCGTCAAGATGCAGACTAAGATTTTCCATTACAGAGCAATAGCAAAGATGTCTGCTTCCAGGGGCAATGCCCCAATTTGGTGTCCCCTTCCCAGACCAAATCAAAAACTGACAATACCTGCACCTGCTGGCATATCCATTGAGCATACAGAGAATGGCTACACTAGATAACATGTAACCTGGAGCCCTACCAAATGTTAGTACCAATGTTACTACCAAAGATGCACTAACCTGGGATAGAAGGAAGTGCATGCTAAAGCCTTGCCTCTTACATACTTTAGCTGTGGCCACTACAGTGCTTACTTTGAATTTCACTACAACAGAATCCTGTTGTCTGATGACAGTTTACTGTATGCACTCTACTATTTGCCCTGCTGCATGTCCAAGATGTCTCAGAGAATATCAGAGGTACTGCACCAATTGGAAGGAAATATTTTGTTACACATTTAAGAAGCACTTTCCTGTGCATACACAGAGGACAGGGAACAGCCAAGCAGAGGAAGTCACAGTAACATCCATTAATAACTAAATTCAAGCATTACTTTGCTTTTGTGACTTTCATATACATAAATAATAATTTTCCCATCTTGATGCCACCTTACAAACTGGTGCCCAGGGCTGCTGACCCATTTACTCCACCCTTCCTTTGTCTCTGTTCAAGAAGCATAAATCCAGATCTGACATAATATGGGATACCCATGAGTGGCACTATCAGCTCTACAGCCATTCTCCATGTTTCCTACTTTTTAATTTAATGTTAAGCATTTACAGGTGAATATACTTTCATTCCATGTGGACAGCTCTGCTTGAGTATCTCTTCAGCTGAGCTGTCCCTCTTGTCAGCACTGCATTTTTCATTTAAAACTGTTTCCTATGACTGGCCTGCTTTTAAAGTAGAAAGGTATTAGTCTACAGTGACATCAACCAGAGTTTGAGTAGTGGTCCTGATAACAGAAATAATGATGGATAAAAAATCAGCATCTCTAAATGACTTCTGTACAGAATGGAGTGAGATATCTTATACAACAGAACACTTAGGTAGATGAACTATTGGCAAAAGACATAAAAATGAAAGGTCAAGCATTTTAACAAACATAATTTTGTCAAAATGACATTCAATCAAAAATACTCAAGAATATAAATAACTTTTTTATGTGGAAGCAGCCTCTGTGTATTGGAAAACCTCACTGACTCTGTATGTAACATAAGCTCTAAGGTAAAAACGTCAATGAGAGAAAGACTACTGTCCAAATGAAAGAAGTCTGCCACAACTGTTTCCACACAGTCAAGTTAGAAGATGTGAACTTCATGGAACTTTTATTCAGCAAAAAACTATTCCTATAGCTGGCACCAGGAACACTGCAGCTTGAGCTAGACTAGTAGGTCAGAAAAGAGTCTGAGCATCCCACAATAGGCACAAACTCAGCAAGTACGTTAAACCTGCTATATCACCTACATCCATTGTATGCCTACTCCTGGCATAGATGCTGGGTTGTGGTTATAATGGTAAGCTAAGAAAACACTTTGCAACTTACACTAGAAAAAAAAAAAAACTTGTTTCTAACTATCCTAATTTTCTCTAGTATAAAGTATAATAAACTTGATGGGAGAGGCCTGCAGTACCTAGCCAAGCAATTGCTTCAAGCCCCAACAGCAATCTGCTTACTTACCATGGACCCCCCCCCCCCCCTTGCGATGAGATGCAGATGAGTGCATCCAACCTCTCTGCTGCTTTTCAGTCACCTAGGTCACTATTTGTTCCCATGTCACCTAAACCATATTCAGGAATTAATTCCTCTATGCCACATGAATGGTTCGACTCGAAAAGTCTTGAACTTTATCTTTAAAATAATTTAACTGCCAGCTACAAACAAAATGCTTTTACATAGCAAACATAAAATCTCTGTGAATTTAATCTAGCAGAAGGAGAAATCAGCAACTGGGTCAGCTAAGCATGTTTTTTTCTTCAGCTTCAGTTTCATGGCAACCAGCAAAATATAAAGCTAGCCGTGTCCGCTCTTTTTCCCTGCAGCTTCCACTGACACTACATAGGTACAAAGAAGATACCCGACTGTGAATCACTAAGGATTTTGTATGCGTGTATACATACACATATATATATATATATATATATATATATATATATATATATATATATATATATATATATATATATATATATATGTATATATATATATATATATATATATATATATCTATATATATATATATATATATATATATATATATATATATATATATATATACACACACACACACACACACACACACACACACACACACACACATAACTTCCTGCACCAGACTAAACCAAACAAATTTGACTCATTCATACCTAGCAGCAGTATAATTTTACACCTCCTGACACACCAGGATTTCTTGCTTGGACAGCCTTTGCCTATTTATTTCCTGAAAATGCAGTTATGGAGCATGCCTTTAAAGATATATAAATGTCATTAGAACTATAATAATTACGCAAAAGAAATAAGTAAAAACATACACACTTACAAATCCATCCACAAACCCTTTTTCCCCATTTTTGCATGTGGGGTCAGGGTGTCACTTCAAAAGTGGCAGTCATCTAAAGCCAAGGATTACACTGCCGGGTAGCTAGCCCTGCCACAGTAGTTCTTCCACGCAACACACTGAAACCTATGGACAATTTAGAGTATCCAATCCACCTGCTACATGTCTTTGGAATGTGGGTAGAAACCCACGCAAGCACAGGGAGGACATGCACACTTTGTACAGAAGGCACCTCACCCAAGAAGCAGACCAGGGAGCCTCTTGCTGTGAGGCAAGAACACTATCCACTGTACCACCCTTACAAATATATGTAAATAAATAAATACAAACATATGTACATATATGGGGCCAATTTAGATGATCGAAGTCTTAGAACTTCGAATTTCATATGGCTGACATCATATGATCAGAGTTTTAAGACTTCGAACATCTAAAAAAAACAAACACAAAACAAACAAAAAAAAATCCTGGACATTTCCACCAGGGGAAAGCCCCCCCACAGCCCATGCTACTTAAATATACCAACTCCGACATCGCACTACAGCAAGGAAAAGGGCAAATTTCCTATTCTGCGCTGTATGGAGATTTCTGTTTAGAATGCCTGAAGACTTAAAACTTCGATCACATGGTATCGGCCTTCTAAGACTTTGATCATCTAAATGGGACCCATAAAGATATATATATATATATATATATATATATATATATATAAAACAAGAAACTTGCTCAAAACACAGTCATCTTTGCAATGCTTATACTATTGCCTTTTGCCTAGTCAGAACCCTGATTTGAGCAATAAATCACACAAAAAATATTTCTGTTAGTAAAACTAAACTGCTAGTATCTCTGTATAAAAGGCAGTCATACCTTTTCTATCATCAGCAGGTTGGTTGTACAGATGTGACCTTCATTTTGATGTGAATTAATTCTGTGAGCCTTATTTCATATTTACCAAAAGCATTGTGCATATTTGCATAATTTGATTTTCAAACAGTTGTAAATATTTCTGCAGCTATACAATCTATACACCATTTTTCCAGCATTATAAAAGTTTTGTCCTTTTAGTGTGAAGTACCATATAAACCACCTTAGGTTCAGCTTCTTAATACAAATAAGTGTGCAGCACCTATATACTATTCTGTAAGGAAACAAATCACAATATCATGTGAGACATATCATTCCTTAGTTATTTAATGACTGGACTTGAAACATACAGTGAACTACTGTTTCCACATGCACTTTGGCATGTCTATTTTAATCCATTTATAAGGTCAGCTCATGATTTTATGGTGTTTGCAAAACAAATGCAACATTCTTGTGCAGACCTTGCTATATGGTGGTAAATGTAATCATATTTTTTCTCCAAGTAAACAAAGACAATACTGCTAAGGCTATTCAATTAAGCCAACAATTATGAAAATATGATATATGTATATATGTGTGTATATATATGTGTACGTGTGTGTGTGTGTGTGTGTGTGTGTGTGTGTGTGTGTGTGTGTGTGTGTGTGTATGTGTGTGTGTGACAACATATATATATATATATATATATATATATATATATATATATATATATATATATATACATACATACGTATGTATGTATACATACGCATAAATATAAATAATAAATATTTCTGCAGCCTTACAAATAATGCAATGCACAGGTGATAAGCAGTTCAAACTTAATGCCGTGTGTATCCCATAACTCACTTCAGTTTGAACTTAAGAATGTAAATACTAAGAAAGGGCACATACTTCTTAATGGGCAGAAGCAATGTAAAATCTCCATTACAACTCACCCAGCAGCTATTTTGAGTTATGTGACAGTAAGGAACACAAAAAGGAACACTGCAAAACACTATTAATTAGCTTAAAGAGGTAAACATTAATCATCTTGTGCAGTCATATACAAGTGAGTTATGAAATCGATCAACAAATTTGGTGAGTAATACTGACTAAACAAGACCTTTGCCCAAACCCTGCCCCCACAAATAAATAAATAAAAACATTTAGCTTCTGAATGTAAACTCATTGTTATCCATTTTCCTCCAAAAATTGTACTTGCATCTAAATAGAAAGGCCCTGAGGCAGCTACTTAGAAATTCAGAAACAAAATGCACCATGCTTGATTTTACCATGTGATCATTTGTGTGCAATACTGCTGTGCTTCTACAGTGCAGGCATTTTTAAACATAATATAAAGCTTAATAAAACAAATGCATGGCAAACATACCAGGACTATAAAGGTACACATACAATTTTTGGAATAACAGAATTGTATACCAACTTGTACACCATTTTCCAAAATGTTTTATCTCAAAGTGTAGTCTGTCTACCCAAAACAGCCAGCCATTAGACAGAACTCTTGAAAAATAAACACTTCTAATGTATGACACATCTGCTGTGTGTACCTGATTTCTATGTACTGTTTGGCAGGTATTAGCACTGAATGTAAGGGCGGGGACTGTAACCCTATTAATTCTGCCATTTATGTTGTTTTTAAAATATACTAAAATGTACCTCATCTAGAACAGTGGATTGCAGCAGTCCCCTTTGCATGTAATTCTAATGGTAATGTCTACTCATGAAATACTGTTGAAGGATTTATGTTTGTTAGAGTGTATTAAAGTTGAAAGTAATTATGCTACAAATATGCAAAATAAATAAGATGTAGAAACAGAGTTTAGCAATATGCAATTAGCATCCATACTAAATGATTGTGCCTTGAAAAATAAGGAATCTGCTTAATGGACATGTTTTCTTACAGACTCAGCATAAATGTACAAAAAAAAACAATTCTGTATGCATTTCACACTGTCAGCAAGGAAGTTTCCTGCTTCCTTTAAGAATGGACATGCTTTTAACAGAAAAACAATCTGTACATGTTTTTGTCATATGTTTCCTTAAACACCATCAAGCAATGAAGTTTTGAATGGACATGCTTTTATCAAGTCAGCATTTGTATGTGCTTTCACCCAAGATGTTTGCTTAAGACAATATCAGCATTGTTTCTCTACAGGATGGAAAACAATTCTATTACATGCTTGTCTGCAAACATCAGCAAACAGGTTTTCCCATACAAAGTTCAAAATAGAATACACAATACACCAGTAGAAAGTAAATACCAAAAATTCCTTGTAAGGAGAGAGGGCGAAGACAAGGGGGAAGGAGGGAGGGAAACCAGAACTGCAACAGTGAATACACTCTAACATCTACATTTACGGTAAGTGTAAACAACTGTACTATGTTCTTAGTGTTTCACTGTTGCAGTCATCACATTTGGGTTGATTCCCAAAGCTGAAAAAAAGGGTGGAGGCAGTCAAGAAGACTGGGGGCTGCAAGAATGTGGTGGCAAAGCCCTGCCACTGTATTTGGAGAAGATTGAGACAGGTGGTAATGCTTGGTGAATGTATGACAGATGTCCATGTTGCAGCTTCCAGGATGTCCCTGGTGGGGACCCTTCTGAGGGAAGTTGCAGAGGTGGAGATTGCTCTGGTGGAATGTGTCCTGACCCTCTTCAGGGGAGGTTTCCCATGCTGTTGCTTAGGCAGAAATGGATGCAGTGCGGCTATCATTTTGGAAATTGTTTGTTTGGATATGGCCTTGCTCCTCTGCTCCCTGCAGCAAAGCTGACTAGCAAATGATCAGTTTTTTTCTAAAAGATTTAGTCCTGTCTAGGCAGAATTTGAGCTGTTTGTGCACATCTAGAGAGTGGAATCCTTTCTCCCCTTGTTTTTGTGGGGTTAGAGAAAAAAGGTTGGTTGAAATGAATGGATTGGTTGGAGAGCCACACTGGACACCTCTTTTAGCATGAAGAATGGGTTAGACCTGTGGGAGATCCTGTCAGCATGGAAAAATGATGAAGGGCTCTACAGCTATAAGTGCTGTAGCTCTGATACTCTTCTAGCTGGAAGTGATGGCCAGAAGCAAGGCTGTGTCTTCCAAGAGACATTTTAACTCTGCTGAAGCTGCAGGTTCAATGGGGGGCAGGGTGAGCTTTTCCAACACAAAGTTTAGGTCCCAAGCTGGGGTAGGAGATCTTCTGGGTGGCCTCAAGTTGTTAGCCCATCTTAGGAACTGTTTGATGAGAGGGTGTGAGAAAAGAGGTGGCTCTGTGCTGAAATGAGCAGAGATGGCAGAGGCATGAATTTTAATAGAAGAGAAGGCTAGACCCCGGTGTAGTAGGTCTTCCAGGTAATCCAGGATGAGAGGTAGGGAGGGATTTTATTTTCTGGCTCCCCTAGCATGGATCCAGGTGAAAAACCTTTTCCACTTGTCAGCATAAGACTTTCTAGTGCTGGGGCATCTGGCCTTATGTATGACATCTAGAACTTGTTTGCTTAGATTGGCAGCTTGGGTAGAGGTCATGGAATAAGTAAGGCTGCCAGATTGAGGGTCTGCAATTTGGGATGCATGAATTCTCCATTTCTCTGGGTTATGAGTGTTGTGATCTGAGGTAGGTGCCATGGTGGCAGGGGTGACAGGCTGTGCAGCAGTAAGTACCAGTGCTGGCATGGCCAGTCTGGGGCAATCAGGATTGTCCTCAGTTTTTCCTCCCTTATTTTGAGCAGTACCCTATTGAAATGGAGTGGTAGAGGTGTGAAATGTATAGACCAAGAGGTTTACCCACTGGAAGGATATAAATCCACTTTTCCAGGCACGCTTGCTGTGAGATTCCAGTCTCCTGGTGCAGAATTTGCTGAGACTGATGATTGGAGTAGGAGGCAAAAGAGGTCGACCTTTGGGGTGCCTTTCATTTCTGGGTTACAAGAGTGAATGTTCTTTGGTCTACTGCCACCCTCATGTGGGTCTTGCTAGGTTTCTGCTTAAGATGTCTGCCAGAGAGTTTAGAGAGCCTGGCAAGGTAATTGTGCTAACAGGTGTAGCGTATTTGCATTAAGGCTAAGGCGTGTGCCAAAGGTCATGGCAAGCCTGCACAGGAGGATAAGAGTGAGTCCCTCCCTGCTTGTTGATATACCACATCACCATGGTGTTGTCTGTTTTGATCAGTAGAGGCCTCGGGAGTAGGTCTGAAAGCTGTCAGGCCATGCTTTGAACAGCTAACATCTCTTTTGGTTGATGTGCAGATGTATTTGATTTGGGCTCCATTAGCCTCTGAATGTACCTGCCATTCAGGTGTGCACCCCAGGCATAGTCTGATGCATCTGTGGTGAGGGTCTGGGCATGGGGTTGTGAGAAGGAAGTCTCTTGTTGTGGCTGCATGCTGCTTCCCACCAAGAAAATCTTTCCTTAGACAAGGTATCATTGGTATAAAGTTTCAGATCTTGAGAGTGCTGATACCAAAGGCTTTTGAGGTACCATTATAGTTTCCTCATATGCAGTCTGGCATGGAATTAGTAGAATGCAAGAAGCCATGAACCCTAAAGCTTGCAGGATTTTCCTTGTGGATAGCTAAGGGTCCTGGTGGCTAGCTAGAGAAGTAGATTGTCAGAGTAAGGATTGTTTTCTGGTGTAAAGGAATGCCATCTGGGCTGCTTTGTCCAGGTTGCTCCCAGGAATACAACATTTTGTGGGTGGGTACTAGTTTGGATTTCTTTCATTGATAGTATACCCCAGGGATGTCAGTAGGTCCTTTACAAAGGTCAGGTGCTTACAGCAGCTTTTTCCTGACTGTCTGCCTAAATCAGGCAGTTGTCTAAGTATGGGTAAATTTGAATATTTCTTTGACAGTAAAAAAGCAATGGCCGGGGAGCCAGACATTTTGTAGAAAACTCTGGGAGCAGTGGATGAAGCCAAAGGGAAGTGCAGACAACTGAAAGTGCAGTGATCCTGCCCTGAAACATAAGTATTTCCTTGCATGATTCCCTGATTTGAGATGTGTAGGTATAGGCCTCTTTTAGGTCTAGGGTGGCTAACAAGCATCCTTGGAAAGCATAGGTAGAAGCTGCTGGAGGGTGAGCATTTTGAATTTTGGTATCACCAGAAACATGTTTAGAATGGATAGATCGAGGATGGGTGCCATGTCCTCTCTTTCAAGGTACCAGGAAGAGTCTGATGTAAAAACCTTGGTCTATCTGAATTCTGCAGAACATGCACTGTATTGCCCTCATAGACAGCAGGGGAAAGGTTTGCTTTTGGCCTCCCCAGTGGTTTGAGGGAAGATCTGGGTAATTTTTTTCAGGTTGGAGGGTAAATAAATAAACAAAAAATTTAAAGGGGAAAAAAAGTATATTTATCTGCTATAGTGCATGGAATCACATGTTTTCAACAAAATGAAACTGTTCCAGTGGGTAATACTAACTGTAATCAAACAACTGAATGATAAACTTTCACAGCCACATACTAGTACGTGGAGTATTTTTTCATGGTTTTCCTATTCTAATACCAGCTCTGCTTGACAGGGGCAAAGGAAAATAATTTTCTTGGGTGGCAAAAGCATGGGTAACTTTTTGGCTAGGCTTATATAGGTCCTAGGGCCAATAGTCTAGTACCTACCTATGAACCTAAGGGTCACTTAATATTAAGTGACACAGTGGTATTTCATTTTTCACAAAACAATAAAAGCGAGTGTAAAACCAATATTACATGTTGGCGAAGTAAAACAGATAAAAACTTTACAGTTGTACATAATAAAACTCCTACTATGGGGCAAGTAAATGTCAGTCTGGTAAATAGCAGTGTTGCTCTATCAGATGGGTTATATTACATATGTGGTAAATATGCTTATAAATGGTTACCAAAGGGATGGGATGGCACCTGTTATATATGGCTAGTGGTACCAGCAATGCATCATGTAAAAAAGAGTTACCAAAAGGAAGCATTAGAAATGCCAAAAAGAAAAGCGATATATTACCCGAGATTGAAAGTCCAGAAAATTCAGTAGACATCCTAGATATATCACGTATCTATCACCAACATTTTGATTATATAAAATTAAAAGATTTGGATTTAGGAGATTATGTAATTTCTGGAGCAGGTATTTTGCCTTGGTATGGGGCTGCAAAAGCCATTTGGGAGTTGAGAAAACTATCCAAACTAGTTGAAGTATTGGCAAATGCCACTTTCAGTGCAGTCCTTAACATTACTGTCGAAATGACAGCTATACGAACTATGGTTTTACAAAATCGAATGGCATTAGATTACATACTAGCATCCCAAGGGGGTATATGTGCTCTAATAGGAGAACAATGTTGAACGTTTATTCCAGACAGAACACAGTCTGTAAAAGTGCATTTAGAAGTTAATGTACAAGTGTCACAACATACTAGAAAAAACTGGAATGACAATTGGAGTGAGTGGTTTAGTAGTCTACTTACAGGGTGGACAGGAAAAATCATTATATTTTTAATTTCTATTATTGTTATTGTAGAGTTTTTTGCATATTATTTACATGTATTAAAGTTTGATTAACAAGAGCTGGTCAAGTTACTGTTGTCAATTGTCATAATGAAAAAGTATTACCAAATAATGCTGAATGTATCTCCCTGGTTTAAAATAAAAAGGGGGAACTGTTAGAGTGTATTAAGGTTGAAAGTAATTCTGCTACAAATATGCAAAATAAATAAGATGTAGAAACAGAGTTTAGCAATATGTGGTTGGCATCCATACTAAATGACTGTGCCTTGAAAAATAAGGAATCTGCTTAATGGACATGTTTCCTTACAGACTCAGCACAAATGTAAAAAAGAAAAAAACAATTCTGCATGCATTTCACACTGTCAGCAAGGAAGTTGACCTGTTTCCTTAAAGAATGGACATGCTTTTAACAGAAAACCATCTGTACATGTTTTTGTCATATGTTTCCTTAAACACTGTCAAGCAAGAAAGTTTTGAATGGACATGCTTTTATCAAATCAGCATTTGTATGTGCTTTCACACAAGATGTTTCCTTAACACAATATCAGCATTGTTTCTCTACAGGATGACAAACACTTCTATTACATGCTTGTCTGCAAACATCAGCAAACAGGTATTCCCATACAAAGTTCAAAATAGAATACACAATACACCAGTAGAAAGTAAATACCAAAAATTCCTTGTAAGGAGAGAGAGGGCGAAGACAAGGGGGAAGGAGGGAGGGAAACCAGAACTGCAACAGTGAATACACACTAACATCTACATTTACGGTAAGTGCACACAACTGTACTATGTTCTTAGTGTTTCACTGTTGCAGTCATCACATTTGGGTTGATTCCCAAAGCTGAAAAAAAGGGTGGAGGCAGTCAAGAAGACTGGGGGCTGCAAGAATGTGGTGGCAAAGCCCTGCCCTGTATTTGGAGAAGATAGACAGGTGGTAATGCTTGGTGAATGTATGGACAGATGTCCATGTTGCAGCTTCCAGGATGTCCCTAGTGGGGACCCTTCTGAGGGAAGGTGCAGAGGTGGAGATTGCTCTGGTGGAATGTGTCCTGATCCTCTTCAGGGGAGGTTTCCCATGCTGTTTGTAGCAGAAATGGATGCAGTGCGCTATCCATTTGGAAATTGTTTGTTTGGATATGGCCTTGCCCTCTGCTCCTGCAGCAAAGCTGACTAGCAAATGATCAGTTTTTCTAAAAGATTTAGTCCTGTCTAGGCAGAATTTGAGCTGTTTGTGCACATCTAGAGAGTGCAGAATCCTTTCTCCCTTGTTTTGTGGGTTAGAGAAAAAGGTTGGCAAATGAATGGATTGGTTGAGAGCCACACTGGACACCTCTTTTAGCATGAAGAATGGGTTAGACCTGTGGGAGATCCTGTCAGCATGGAAAATGATGAAGGGCTCTACAGCTATAAATGCTTGTAGCTCTGATACTCTTCTAGCTGAAGTGATGGCCAGAAGCAAGGCTGTCTTCCAAGAGAGACATTTTAACTCTGCTGAAGCTGCAGGTTCAATGGGGGGCAGGGTGAGCTTTTCCAACACAAAGTTTAGGTCCCAAGCTGGGTAGGAGATCTTCTGGGTGGCCTCAAGTTGTTAGCCCATCTTAGGAACTGTTTGATGAGAGGGTGTGAGAAAAGAGGTGGCTCTGTGCTGAAATGAGCAGAGATGGCAGGCATGAATTTTAATAGAAGAGAAGGCTAGACCCCTGTGTAGTAGGTCTTCCAGGTAATCCAGGATGAGAGGTAGGGAGGGATTTTATTTTCTGGCTCCCCTAGCATGGATCCAGGTACAAAACCTTTTACACTTGTCAGCATAAGACTTTTTAGTGCTGGGGCATCTGGCCTTATGTATAACATCTAGAACTTGTTTGCTTAGATTGGCAGCTTGGGTAGAGGTCATGGAATAAGTAAGGCTGCCAGATTGAGGGTCTGCAATTTGGGATGCATGAAATCTCCATTTCTCTGGGTTATGAGTGTTGGGATCTGTGGTAGGTGCCATGGTGGCAGGGGTGACAGGCTGTGCAGCAGTAGGTACCAGTGCTGGCATGGCCAGTCTGGGGCAATCAGGATTGTCCTCAGTTTTTCCTCCCTTATTTTGAGCAGTACCCTTGAAATGAGTGGTAGAGGGTGAAATGTATAGACCAAGAGGTTTACCCACTGGAAGGATAGAAATCCACTTTCCAGGCCTTGCTGTGAGGTTCCTGGTGCAGAATTTGCTGAGCTGATGATTGGAGTAGGAGGCAAAGAGGTCGACCTTTGGGGTGCCCCATTTCTGGGTTACAAGAGTGAATGTTCTTTGGTCTACCTGCCACTCATGTGGGTCTTGCAGGTTTCTGCTTAAGATGTCTGCCAGAGAGTTTAGAGAGCCTGGCAGTAATTGTGCTAACAGGTGTAGTTGCATGGCTAAGGCCGTGTGCCAAAGGGTCATGACAAGCCTGCACAGAGGATAAGAGTGAGTCCCTCCCTGCTTGTTGATATACCACATCACCATGGTGTTGTCTGTTTTGATCAGTAGAGGCCTCGGGGAGAGTAGGGGTCTGAAAGCTGTCAGGCCATGCTGAACAGCTAACATCTCTTTTTGGTTGATGTGCAGATGTATTTGATTTGGGCTCCATTAGCCCTGAATGCACCTGCCATTCAGGTGTGCACCCCAGGCATAGTCTGATGCATCTGTGGTGAGGGTCTGGGTGGCATGGGGTTGTGAGAAGGGAAGTCTCTTGTTGTGGCTGCATGCTGCTTCCCACCAAAGAAAATCTTTCCTTAGACAAGGTATCATTGGTGTACGAGTTTCCAGATCTTGAGAGTGCTGATACCAAAGGCTTTTGAGGTACCATTATAGTTTCCTCATATGCAGTCTGGCACATGGAATTAGTAGAATGCAAGAAGCCATGAACCCTAAAGCTTCCAGGATTTTCCTTGTGGATATCTGGGTCCTGGTGGTGAGTAGAGAGAAGTAGATTGTCAGGTAGGATTGTTTTTCTGGTGTAAGGAATGCCATCTGGGCTGCTGTGTTCAGGCTTGCTCCCAGGAATACAACATTTTGTGTGGGTACTAGTTTGGATTTATTTTCATTGATAGTATACCCCAGGGATGTCAGTAGGTCCTTTACAAAGGTCAGGTGCTTTAGCAGCTTTTCCTGACTGTCTGCCTAAATCAGGCAGTTGTCTAAGTATTGGTAAATTTGAATATTTCTTTGACAGTAAAAAGCAATGGTGGAAGTCAGACATTTTGTGAAAACTCTGGGAGCAGTGGATAAGCCAAAGGGAAGTGCAGACAACTGAAAGTGCAGTGATCCTGCCCTGAAACATAAGTATTTCCTGCATGATTCCCTGATTGAGATGTGTAGGTAGGCCTCTTTTAGGTCTAGGGTGGCTAACCAAGCATCCTTGGAAAGCATAGGTAGAAGCTGCTGGAGGGTGAGCATTTTGAATTTTGGTATCACCAGAAACATGTTTAGAATGGATAGATCGAGGATGGGTGCCATGTCCTCTCTTTTCAAGGTACAATGAAGAGTCTGAAGTAAAAACCTTGGTCTATCTGTTCTGCAGGAACATGCTCTATTGCCCTCATAGACAGCTGGGAAAGGACATGATTTTTGGCCTCCCCCCAGTGGTTTGGGGGAAGATCTGGGAACCCTTTGGGGGTTGGCAGAGTATGGAAATAAAATTTGTATCCATGGGACACTATGTTGTGGACCCAGCAGTCATTGGTAATGGTGGCCCAGTTGCTTGTGTGGAAGGAGTGTTTTCCTCCTAGGGGCAAGAGCAGGTGGGCAGAGGGATGGGGTGGAAGTGTAAAGTCATTGTGAGTTCTTACCATAAGGGGGTGGCTTTGCACTCCCTGGTTTTGAAGAGGAGGAACTCCATTGCTTAGATCTCTGCATTCCCTGGGGCTGTCTGGGGGCCTGCTTCCCCTGGGTCTGGGCTGAGCTGAACTGGAGGAAGCAGGAAAGGGCCAGTGCTTGGAGGGGCAATGCCTACTGAATCTCGGTAGCTGAACCTGTAAGAAGTCTTTAACTGTCTGCATAGATTTAGCTTTTTCTTCCATCTTTTTTAAGACTTCTTCTGCCTTGGTACCAAATAAGTTGTCTTTGTGCAAGTGTGCATCCAATAATTTGGATTTGACATGATCTGGCAAGGGCTGTTCCTTAAGCCAAGCATGCCTTCTAAGTACAGAACCTGTGACTGCTGCCCTGCAAGATGCTTCTAGGGCATCAAAACCGCATTGTATGGTGTGCTTAGTTACTTGACTTGCAGAATGTATTAACTCTTGTAACTCTTTATTTTCTGCACAAGCAGGGAAAGAAGATAATTTTTGTTTGAGCAGTTCCATGTTATGTTGCTGATATTTCAGCATATGGAACTGACAATTTAATGCTCTAATATCAAGAGTAGCAGAGGTTTATACTTTTTTACCCCATCTGTCTAATGCTCGGGAATCCCTGTCTGAGGGGGTGGGATTCTTAGCTGAAGTTGCTTTGATTCCTTTAGGTCCTTGAGAGATGACCTCAGGGTCAGCAGTAGGATTTTTGAAAATAAATTTGAGAGAGTCAGGGACTCCATAATACCTATAAGGTTTCCAGGGAGCAGGAGGCAGGGGGTCAGGGGTCAGACTGGATTCCATAAAAACATCATCCACAACATCCAGCACAGGAGGGATGGCCAGAGTTATGTGGAAGATTTAAGAACTCCCCCGAGTCTCTTTTGTGACTTAGGATAGTCCTGACATTCCCATTGGAAATGCTTCCTTAAAGTATGTAGGGTTTCCCCAAATGAAAAGTCCTCAGGTGGAGAGGCTGAAGGGATGGATTCCCCTACAATAGAATCCTCATAAGCAGAGTGGGATTGCACATCTTCATATTCAGATGCATCAGAGTCATCTGACTCCTGTTCAGATAAAACTACTGGAGACAAATCTTTTTTTCATTTGGAAGGGGTAAGCCTGGCTACCCCTGATAAGCATTATAAGGTCTTCTGCCATTTTAAGCATTTGAGACTGAGGCAAGGAAGCAGGTGTCTGAGCTTGGGTCATCGTTTTTTGCATGTGGTTCATACATTGGGCTTTAGAAACTCATTAGTTTTCAAAAGAACTGTAGATGCGTTAGAAGTC
Source organism: Protopterus annectens (assembly GCF_019279795.1). NCBI lineage: Eukaryota > Metazoa > Chordata > Ceratodontiformes > Protopteridae > Protopterus > Protopterus annectens. Next base: position 770,216,857 of record NC_056730.1, on the reverse strand, counting down.
GTCGGTCTGTGTTGAGTATCAGTAGTGCAAAGTACCTCTTTGGAAGCCGTGCCTGCTCAGCGGCTCCAGACCTATCCAAGGTAGAGACATCCACAGGATCATTAGACGAAGAAGAGTGTTGCGACATACCAGACTCCAAAAGGGTCTCGGTAGCAGCCTGCAAATCCACAGAAGCGGGCATCAGGGGCTGCAAAAACACCTCACTGAGGACCGGAGAAAGTACAGTTGTGTAAGCTTACCATAAATGCAGATGTTCGAGTGTATTCACTGTTGCAGTCATTACATTTGGGTTATCCTGCTGGCAGGTTGCCCTCAGTCAGCCTGAATTCCAAAGTCTTGGGTCCTGCGTCAGTTGCTGTCACCTCTTCCCTGATGTCAGGTCGTCAGGGATATAAAAGATGCAGCCGACGCCATTTTATTCAGTTTTTCTTGCCCAAGAGAAAGGCTGCAGAAGTGGCTGCAGCTCTGGTTGAATGTGGCCTTATGCCCTCAGGCACTGGTTTGCCATGCTGTGAGTAGCAGAAATGAATGCAGTGACCTATCCACTTTGAAATAGTCTGCTTAAAGATAGCCTTTCCTTGTGATTCTGCGGCATATGCCACTAGTAATTGTTCTGTCTTTCTGAAAACTTTAGTTTTGTCTAAGTAGAATCTAAGTTGTCTGTGTATGTCCAAAGAATGAAGAATTTTCTCCTCCTTGTTCTGTGGATTTGGATAAAAAGTTGGCAAATGAATAGTTTGGTTAAGGGCTACACTGGATACCACCTTAGACATAAATGTAGGGTTTGTTCTCAGAGAGACCCTGTCTGGATAAAAAAAGATAAAGGGTTCCACAGCCATGAAAGCCTGTAGCTCTGAAACTCATCTTGCAGAAGTTATTGCTAAGAGCAGAGCTGTCTTCCAAGATAAGAATTTTATATCCGCAGTAGCAGCTGGCTCAAAAGGAGGTAAGGTGAGTTTTTCCAAGATGTAATTGAGGTCCCATGCAGGTATTGGCATTCTCCTTGGAGGTCTTAAGTTTTTGGCTCCTCTGAGTTACTGCCTTAATAAAGGATGAGAAAAGAGTGGTGGCTCTGTATTGTAATGAGCCGAAATGGCAGAGACATGGATTTTAATTGATGAAAAAGATAGGCCTTTGTCCAGCATCTCAGTTAAGTATTGCAAAATCTGAGGAATATTTGTGACAGCTGTATCAGTTCCTTGAGCTTGGTTCCAAGCACAAAATCTCTTCCATTTCCCAGCATAGGATTTTCTAGTACTAGGCCTTCTGGCTTCTAAAATGACATCCATCACAGCTTTACTGAGAGGTGTGGTTTGTATGGCTACATTATCCACCAGTATGGGGCAATGAGAATCATTTTTGGTTTCTCCTGTCTGACCTTTAGGAGTACCTTGGGGAGGAGAGGCAGTGGAGGAAAGGCATATACTGATAGGGTTGTCCAGTTGAAAGATAAGGCGTCCACTTTCCAAGCTTGTCTGTGATAAGTCCTTTTGCAGAATCTTTTTAGTTGATTGTTGTGAGGGGAGGCAAATAGATTTATGTCCGGGCGACTCCATTTCTTTGTTATCATGCTGAAGACTTATGGATCCAGGTGCCACTTGTAGGGATCCGTGAGGTTTTTGCTTAGTTCATCTGACAGAGTATTTTCCTTCCCGGCAGGAATTTTGCCTGCAGATGAACTTGGTAAGTCAATGCTGTGTCCCATAAAGCCATGGCTAGTCTGCAAAGGGGATAAGAATGAGTGCCCCCCTGCTTGTTTATGTACCACATAACTGGGGTGTTGTCTGTCTTTATCAGTAGTTGTCCTGGATGAAGTAGGTCCTTGAAGGCTGTCAGGGCATTTTGAACAGCTAGCATCTCTTTTTGATTGATATGTAGATGCTTTTGGTTTGTGGACCAGGTGCCCTGAATGCCTCTTCCTGCCATGTGTGCTCCCCAGGCATAATCTGATGCATCCGTTGTTAGGCTCTGCTTGGCTGGGGGTAGTGAGAATGGCTGTCCCTTGTTTTGCTGACAAGCCTTTGCCCACCATCGAAACTCCTGTTGCAGGCAGGGAATGAGAGTAATAATTGTTTCCAGGCTGTGGCAATCTTGTATCCAGACACTTTTTAGGTACCATTGAATTTTCCTCATATGCAGTCTTGCATATGGAATTAGTAAGATGCAGGATGCCATGAAGCCCAAAACCTGCAGAATTTTTCTTGCAGATAACTGGGCCTTTGTTGCCATTTCCTTGAAATAGATAGTTAGTTGCCTTTGTTTGTCCGGAGCGAGATAAGCCATCTGGGCAGTTGTATTTATGCTTGCACCCAGGAATATTATCTCTTGAGAGGGGACTAGTTTTGATTTCTTTTTGTTGACTGTGTACCCTAGGCATGTTAAAAGTCTTTTCACAAATGTCAGGTGCTGTAGTAGAATGTCCTTCTTCTCTGCTTGTATGAGGCAGTCATCCAAGTAAGGATATATTTGTATTCCTCTTTGTCTGCAGTAAGCAATTACTGGTACCAGGCACTTTGTGAAGACCCTGGGTGCAGTAGATAAGCCAAAGGGCAGTGCAGAGAATTGGTAATGCTTTGAGCCAGCCTTGAATCTGAGGTATCTTCTGCATGATCATCTGATTGGGACATGCAGGTATGCCTCTTTCAGCTTTAAAGTCACGAGCCAAGCCTTGCAGCCCAGCATGGGCAGAAGCTGCTGCAAGGTCAACATCTTGAATTTTGGTATATCCAGGAAAGTGTTTAGAATAGATAGGTTCAGTATTGGTCTCCATGCTTTGTCCTTTCTGAGTACCAAGAACAGTCTTGATTAAAATCATTGTCCCTGCTCTTGCTGTGGCACTTGTTGAATAGCCCTCATATCCATGAGAGCTGTGACTTGTTTTTGAGCCTCTGCCCATTGATTTTTTGGCAGGTCTGGCCAACCGTTTGCCCTTGCCAGGGTATGGAAGTGAAACTTGTAGCCTTGTGACACTATGACTAGAACCCATTTGTCCTGGGTTATAATGTGCCAATTTTGAGAAAAAAGTGCTAGTTTTCCCCCTAGGGGTGTTGCTAGAAGATAAGTGCTTGGTGCAGGCAGGGGGAAGCCATTGGGACTGTTTTCTGTATGGTTGTGATTTGTCTTCTGCACTTTTGGAGGTAGAAGCACCCCATTGCTTAGACCTGTAGGAACCTTGCGGCTGTGATCTGCTTCTAGGGCATTTGGATCTGTCCCTTTGTGGTCTATCCAAGACAGGAAAGGACCACTTCTTTGTAGGCCAGTGTCTGTTAAATCTAGGTGGCTGTATCTGTAAGAAATCCTTGACCGATTGCATAGATTTAGCTTTGCCCTCCATTTTCTTTAACACCTCTTCTGCCTTAACACCAAACAGGGTATCATGTTGTAATGGAGCATCTAATAATTTTGCTTTAACATGATCAGGCAGATTTTGTTCCTTTAACCAAGCATGCCTCCTAATGACAGAACCTGTAACAGCGGCCCTGCAGGAGGCCTCCGGAGAATCAAAACCACATTGCAAAGTATGCTTTCTAACTTGTTCAGCTGCATGCAATAAATCCTGCATTTATTTGTTTTCTGCACAATCAGAATGTACCATCATTTTCTGTTTAAGCAGTGTCATGATATATTGCTGATATCTGAGCATATGAAACTGGCAATTTAAAGCCCTTATAGCTAAGGTAGCAGATGTGTAAATCTTTTTTCCCCATCTATCCAGTGCCCTAGAATCCCTGTCAGAGGGGGTAGGGTTTTTTGCAGTGGAAGCCTTGACCCCTTTGGGACCGTGAGAATTAGTTTCTGGGTCTGCAGTAGGGTTTTTGAAAAGGAATTTATGAGAGTCAGGGACCCTGTAGTATCTGTCCGGCTTAACAGGAGCTGGAGGTAAGGAGTCTGGGGTCAGACTAGACTCTGAGAATACATCTACAATGTCTAACACAGGTGGAATAGCTACAGGCCTGTGTTGAGGTAGTAAAAGGAAATCTCTGATCCTCTTCTTATATTCTGAAAAGTCTTGGCTCTCCCAGTGGAAGTGAAGTGCTCCCTCATGGTATGCAAGGTTTCCCCAAAAGAGTAGTCCTCAGGAGGAGAAACTGAAGGAATTGATTCTTCAGCATCAGAATCCTCATAGTGGGGAAGAGAATATTCCTGATCAGAAGAGGAATCAGAAGAAATGGAAACCTGATCTGAAGATTCATAGTCTGTCTCTTGCCTAGGCCTCTTATCAGGAGGGGGATGGGAACCTCTGATCAAGGTAATTAAGTCTTTGGCCATTTTGAGCATCTGTTTTTTGGGCATGGAGGCCTGTCCATGTGGTTGGTAAACTTGTTTCTTTGCCTTTAAAGGTGTTTTAGTCTTTGCCTTTGAAGTTGGTTTAATGTATAATTGTTTAGGTCTGAATACACCCTCAGAAGCCGATGCCTGCTCAGCGGCTCCGGACCCATCTGAGGGAATAATCTCAGAGGCTCCAATACCTTGAGTTTCCAGCAGCCTGGCCGACTCCACATGGGAGTCGGTAGTGGCCTGCGACTCTAAAGTAGCAGGCATCAGGGGCTGTGAAAGCACCTCACTGAGAACCGGTGAACCGGCAACTTGCTTAGGAGAAGCTTCGTCGTCGGTTTTGGACCTTGGTTGCCTCTCTTTTTCTTTTTCTTTGCGTTTTTTTGTGAACTCCAGTAGTCGGATGGCTATCCAATGACATTGTATAATTAAATTTTCGTCCAAAATAGCTTAATACAAAATCGTACCAATGCTTAATAGTGCGTTGGTTAAATCTAGCACAAAACCGACAACTAGAAATGTCGTGGTCAGGGCCTAGGCAAGGAATACAGTAAGAATGAAAGTCCTTATGAGGTATTTGCTTCCCACAAGAAATACAATTATTAACTTTTTCTGAC